>NW_026115107.1:0-94741 GCF_025201925.1 Gopherus flavomarginatus
CCTCCTCTCCCTAGCTCGGCGAACAACTGGGAGGCGGCCGTTCCTTCGATTAGGGCGCGCCTCCTCTCCTAGCTCTGCGAGACACTGGGGGAGCGGCCCTTCCTGCCTGATTAGGATGCTTCCTCCTCTCCCTAGCACGGCGAGACCACTGGGAGCGGCCCTTCCTGCGGCTTAGGGCACTGCCCTCCTCTCCCTAGCTCTGAGAGACCACTGGGGAGCGGCCCTTCCTGCGGAATTAGGGCGCTGCCTTCTCTAACTAGCTCTGTGAGACACTGGGGAGCGGCCTTCCTGCGGGATAGGTTAGCTGGCCTTTTTTCCCTAGCTCTGCGAGACCCCTGGGGCGAACTTCCTGCGGGATTATGGCGCTGACTTCTCTAACTAGTGGTCCCGCAGATAGGGGGGATTAGGTTAATGGGGGGCACAGATTACTCATAGCTAATCCCCACGGGAACCCCTACAGCCAGGATGTTGGTATCTGTCCCCCTATAAATCTCCTAAGCCCTCTGGAACCCTTCCAGTCTGAACGTAGGTATCTGTGACCCCCAGAAATCCCCGAATGCCCCAGGAACACCTACAGCCTGGACTTAGGTATCTGTGACTCCAACGAACCTCCTAAACCACCCAGGACCCCTTCAGCTAGGACGTAGGCATCTGCTCCCCCCTCAACCCCCAATCCCCTCGGGACCCCTAGACCCTGGATGTAGGTATCTGTGTCCGTCCCGATTCCCTAAGCACCCCCATTTCTCCTTTAGCCTGGACGTAGGTATCTGTACTCCCACAAACCCCCTAAACGTCCCAGCGACCCCTTCAGCCTGGAAGTCCATATCTGTGACACCCACGAACCTCTAACCTCCCAGGGATCCCTACAGCCTGCACACAGGTGTCTGAGCACCCCACAAACCCCCTAAGCTCCTCGGGACACATCCAGCCTGGATGTATCTGAGCCCCCAGTGAACCGCCTAATCTCCTCGGGACACCGACAGTCTGTACCTAGGTATCTGTGCCCCCCACAAACCCCCTATAACTCCCAGGACCCATCCAGACTAGATGTAGGTATCTGTACCCCCACAGCCTCCCTGGGACTCCTACAGCCTGGAAGTTTGTATCTCTGCCCCTCATGAAACCCCAACCCCCCCGTCCCCTCCAGACTGGACCATAAGTATCTGTGCACCCCACGAACCCATAAGCACCTGTAGGGACGCCTACAGCATGGACTTAGGTATCTGGGGCCCCCCAAAACCCCCTAAGCCCACCAGGGACCCCTATAGCCTAGAGATAAGCATCTGTGCTCCCTGAAACCCATAAGCCCCCCCTGGACCCATCCAGCCTGGACTTAGGTATCTGTGCCCCACATGAACCCGCTAAGCCCCCCAGGGACCCTCCAGCCTGGATGGAAGTATCTGTGCCCCCATAACCCCTAAGTGCCGAGAAACCCGTCCAGCCTGGAGGTATTTATCTGTGCCCACCAGAAACCGCTTTAGCCCCCCCAGGGACCACTCCAGCCTGGATGCAGATATCTGTGCCCAACACAAACGGCGTAAGCCCCCCCCGGGAACCCTCCAGCCTGAACCTAGGTATCTGTGCCCCCCCAACCCACTAATTCCCCCTGGAAGACCTATTGCCTGGAAGTAGGTATCTCTGCCCCCCACAAACCCCCTAAGCCTCCCAGGGACCCCTACAGCCTAGACGTAGGTATCTCTGCCACCCAGAAAACCCCTAATCCACCCAGGGAACCCTACAGCATGGACCTAGGTATCTGTGCCCCCCAGGAACTCCCTAAACCTCCCAGGAACCACTCCAACCTGTACATAGATATCTGTGCCTCCCAAAAACCCTAAGCCCCCCGGGACCCCTAGAGTATGGAGATAGGTATCTTTGCCATCCGCAAAAACCCCTAATCCTCTCCGGAACCTCTCCAGCCTGGATGTACATATCTGTGCCCCTCCCCAAAAAACCACCTAAGCCCCCGGGACCCCTCCAGGCTGCATATAGGTATCTGTGCCCCCCCAAAGCCCTAAGCCCCCCCAGAATGCCTATAGCCTGAACGTAGTATCTGTGTCTCCTACAGTACCACTAAGCCCGCCCCAGGGACCCCTCCAGGACATACATAGGTATCTGTGCCCCTCACCAAGTCCCTATACCCCTAGGATCACTGTGCTCACCACAACCCCTAAGCGTCCAGGGACCCCTTTAGCCTGGACGTAGATATTGCTGTCCTCCAGGAAGCCTTTAATCCCCACCAGGACCACTACAGCCTGGACGCAAGTACCTATGCCCCTCACAACCCCCTAACTCTCCCAGGGTCCCGCCCATCCTGGATGTAGGTATCTGTGACCCTACGAACCCCCGTAAGCCCTCGAGGGATCTCTACAGCTTCCACGTAGGTGCGATGCTCTGTGCATTACCCTGTGTGGCCACATGGTGTCACTGTTGCTCCATGCAGGAAATGCTCTGTGTATTACCCTGCGTGGCCACACGGTGCCACTGTTGCTCCCTTCAGGAAATGCTCTGTGCATTACCCTGTGTGGCCACATGGTGTCACTGCTTGCTGCCATGCGGGGAAATGCTCTGTGTATTACCCTGTGTGGCCACACGGTGTCACTGTTGCTCCATGCGGGGAAATGCTCTGTGCATTACCCTGCGTGACCACATGGTGTCACTGTTGCTCCATGCGTGGAAATGCTCTGTGCATTACCCTGTGTGGCCACACAGTGTTACTGTTGCTCCATGCGTGAAATGCTCTGGGCATTACTGTGATGGAGTGGGGACTGTCTGTGTGGGGGATGGGAGAGCAGGGGGTGACTGTAGGTGAGGGACAGGACCTAAGCCTGTAACTCGAGCTAGGCAGGGCTGAGAGAGTGAGCACCTTTGCCCGGGAAGCTGGACACAGGAAGGGGTCGGCTGGAGGGAGTTAGTTCAGTTTTGGTTTGGAGCTGGGTAGTTGGAATTCAGAGGAATCCCAAACTGGGAAATAAGCTTCCTGAACCCCCAGAAGGACTCGACTGACGGGTCCTGGTTGTGCCCCAAAGCCCTGCTGTAGTCCTTCGTTCCTGTTGGCCAAAACAAGCCCTCTGTTTTACTGGCTTGCTGAGTCACTGTGTGTCCCTGGAAGAGGGGTGCAGGGCCAGATTCCACCACACTCCATGACACCCCCTAGCCCCTCTGGGACCCCTGCAGCTGGGACGTAGGTATCTGTGCCCCCCACCAAACCCCTGAGTCCCCCAGGGACCCCTACAGCCTGGACCTAGATCTCTGTGCCCCCCAGGAACCCCCTCAAATCCCCAAGGGACCCCTTCAGCCTGGACATAGGTGGAAACCCATCTGCCAGGCTGAATTGATAGCAGCAAGGACTGGGTTCAATACATAGGGGTCCCTTCCCTATTACGTAATGCAAACCAGATCGAGCCCTCACCCAGTGACATGGGAAAATTTTACATACACACCCCTAGGTGCCTCAAAGAGGCAATACTTCCCCTCTCGCAATCACTAGAATCTGGGTATAGCAGAAATGTTTAATAACGTGAGATAAAAAACATAGCATTAAATTTGGAAAACACCTCAACTAGGCCGTGTCCTTTTCCCTGGGCTCTAGAATCTAGCAATCCCCAAATCACCCCAAGACTCCAAAATACAATACCTCAAATATTTCAAGGCTCCAGCAACCCCATAATCACCCACATTCCCGCACCCCAGAGTTCAAGAGTCTATCTGCTGGGTTTTCCCCCCTGCCAGCCTAGGGTAGAAAGGGGCACCTTACGTGGTCCACTGCTGTCTGCCCTGCCTCTTCCGTGGGATTCTGCTTCTACCTTTCCCACAAACTGCTCAGCTCAGTCCACCAGCTGCTCTGCTCCACCAGCCAACCTGTGATCTGCTCCAGCTGTCTCCAAAAACGGCTTAGCTTACTTCACTCCGTGAGGCCATTCCAGTGTTCCACAAACTGCTCATTCTCCATCAGCTGCTGTGCAATATAGTTTCAAACTCCCCCACTATTTAACACAGCACTTCAATGACTTCAGCTCAGGAACCTTGATCTTCAGTATTAAAAAATAAAACAACCAGCTCTACTACTCAACTGTTAAAAAAAAAATGTAATTGGTATTTTCTGGCTCATCCAAGGAGCCCACTCCCTTGTCTAGTAAGTGTCACTCAACTGATGGTGATAATCCCTGTCTCAAAGCTGTTTCACAGTTCCTCATCCACACAATCAGGGTGACAACACTCCACATCTCACACCCCAGCAACAAATAAACTGGGGATACCATAGGTGCCAAAGTAACCATCCCAGGCTGCCGTGGCCGTGTCACGCACGGTGGGTGTGTCTATGCAAACATGATCAGACCCTGAAATCCTTTTCCACACTTGCCATAATTCATCACCAGATGTGAGGGTAGAGTTCATCCTACTTCTGCTTACATAGGTATCTGTGCCCCCCACAACCCCCTAATCCCACCAGAACCCATTTAGCCTGGATAATGGTATCTGTGCTCTCCACAAACCTATAAGCCCACCAGGGAACCCACAAGCCCAGATGAAGGCATCTGTATGCCCCACACACCCCTTAATACCCACAGGAACCTTCCAGACTGTAGGTAGGTATCTGTGACCCCTAAAGCCCCACAAAGTCCCTCGGGACCCCTACAGCATGGATGTTTGTATCTGTGACCGACAAAAACCGCCTAAGCTATCCAGGGCCACCTACCATCAGGATGTAGGTATCTGTTCCCCCCCCCAAAACACACCTAATCCCCCCAGAACCCCTCCAGCCTAGATGTAGGTATCTCTGACCCCACAAATCCGCTAAGACATGACAGGACCCCTCCAGCATCGACATAGGTATCTGTGCCCACACAACCCTCCTAAGACCCCCAAACCCCTCCAGCCTACACGCAGGTATCTGTGCCCAGCATGAACCCCCTAAGGTCCCTAGGACCCCTCTTGCCTGGATGAATGTATCTGTGCCCCTTACAAACACCTAAGCCCCCCCCCCAGGATCCGTATAGACCGGACGTAGATATCTGTGCACCCTCACGAACCCCTGATCCTCCCAGCGACCCCTACAGCATGTAAGTAGGTATCTGTACCCCAAAATTCCCCAAAGCAACCCCAGGACCCCTACAGCCTCGATATAGGTATCTGTGCCCCCGCACAACTCCCTAATACCCCCAGAACTCCTCCAGCCTGGACGTAGATATTTGTGACTTCCAGGAACCCCCAGAGCCCTCCCCAGGACTTCGCCAGTCCCTACATAGGTATCTCTGCCCCCCACCAACCTTCTAAGACCCATAGGACGCCCACCAGCCTGGTTATAGCTATGTGTACGCCACACAAACCCCCTAAGCTCCCCAGGGCCCCCTCCAACCGGTACGTAGGTATCTGCGCAACCACAAACCCTTAAGTCCCCCAGGGACCCCTCCAGACCATACGTAGGTTTCTGTGACCCTTACCAACTCCTTAAACCCCCAGGGACCACTACAGCCTGGACGTACGTATCTATGCTCACCACAACCCCCTAAGCCATCCAGGGACCTCTCCAGCCCTGACGTAGATATTTGTGCCCTCATGAAGCCCCTAATGCCCACCAGAATGTCTCCAACCTGGACGTAGCTATCTGTGCCCCCCACGACCCCTAAGCCCCCCAGGGATCTCTACAGCCTCTACATAGGCGTGATGTTCTGTGCATTACCCTGCATGGCCACATGTTGTCACTGTTCCTCTATGAGAGAAATGCTCTGTGCATTACCCTGCGTGGCCACATGGAATCACTCTTGCTCCATCCAGGAAATGCTCTGTGCATTACTGTGATGGAGTGGGGACTGTCTGTGTGGGGGATGGGAGAGCAGGGGGTGACTTTAGGACCGGACACGTGCTCAGCCTGTAACCTGAGCTAGGCGGGGGGAGGGGTGAGCACCTTTGCCCGGGAAGCTGGACACAGGAAATGGCCAGCTGGAGGGAGTTGGGTTAGTTCAGTTTCGGTTTTGGTCTGGGTGGTTGGAATTCAGGGATTCCCAAACTGGGAACTAAGTTTCCTGAACCCCTAGAAGGACTTGATTGTGGGGTCCTACTTGTGCCTCCAAGCTCTCCTGTATCCTTCGCTCCTGTTGTCCAATAAACCTTCTGTTTTACTGGCTGGCTGAGAGTCACTGTGAGTCCCAGGAAGAGGGATGCAGGACCGGACTCCCCCACACTCCGTAACAGACCCTAAGCCCCTCCGAGACCCCTGCAGCCTGGACTTAGGTATCTGTGCCTCCCACCAAACACCTAAGACACTCAGAGATCCCTCCAGCCTGAACTTAGGTATCTGTGCCCCCCACAAACCCCCTAAGCCCCCGAGGGACCTATACAGCCAGAACATTGGTATCTGTACCCCATATAGACTCCATAAGCCCCTTGCGACACTCCTGTGTGCACGTAGGTATATGTGCCCCTCAGAAACCCTCTAAGCCCCCAGGAACTCCTACAGCCTGGACATAGGTATTTGCACTCCCACAACCCCCCTAACCCCCCCTCCCGGGACATCTACAATCTGGACGTAGATATCTGTGCCCCTCACGAAAACCTCTAACCCCCCCCTGGGAACGATACAGCCTGGACATACGTATCTGTGCCCACTCGAACCCCTAAAACCCACTGGTACCCCTACAGCCTGGACATCATAGGTGTCTTTGGCCCCCACAAATCCCCTAAGACTCCCAGGATGCCTCCAGCCTGGACGTAGGTATCTTTGCCCCCCACTAACCCCCTAAGCCCCCCTGGTAACCCTACAGCCTGGATGTAGGAATATGTGCCCCCTACGAACCCTCTAAGCCCCCATGGGACCCCTAGAGCATGGAGATTGGTATCTGTGTCCCCCCCAAACTCTCTAAGTCCCCCAGGGACCGCTATGGCCTGGACATAGGTATCTGTGCACCCCAAGGCCCCTAAGATCCCCCGGACCTCTGCAGCCTGGCAGTAGGTGTGACGGTGCTGCCCGTGGGAGCCAGCTTAGCTCACTCAATCAGAGTGAATTGCAAACAAAACAGGGCAGACAAATCCCAAACGCTGCTGGTTATTTCAATACTTAGATTTACCAAGCCAGCACAAAACAGCTTCTGTAGTACCTCACTGGTTACTTAGAAGTTTAAACCACGCAGTTTCCTTAAAGTACCCAGCCCCAGGCCTCCGTCCAGACACACCTGTTAGATATGATGATGATTCCTGAAAATCTTACTTCATCATATAAAAGAAAAATTCTTCCGATCCCAAAGGATTAGCCACATAACCAGGTTCAATTATAACTTAGATTTTACCTAAAATACATGCTATAGCCAATTCTTATTAACTAAGCTAAAATTTATTAGAAAAGAAAAGAGAGAGAGTGAGTGTTGGTTAAAAGATTAATACACATATAGACTTGAATTAAATTTTTGAGGTTCAGATACAAAGTAGAGATGAGCTTGTAGTTGCCAAAAGTCCTTTTAGAAATAGTCCATAGGTTATAATCCAATGTCCATATTCAGGGTGGCTCCAGTCAATGACTGGGGATCTCAATCCTTGTGGCTTAAGGTTTCCCCCTCTTGAAACCCAAAGCAGATCTGAGATGAAGAAGAATCGTGTCAAAGGTTCTTAAACATTTCCAGCAGCCTTTTGGCCTGAGAAAACAATAGGCTTAACTCTCCTTCCAAGCATCCTGACAATTAGTAAAGAGTAATTTATTCATTAAACAGTTCAGATACAGATTACCACAACCTTCAAAGAGACACAGACAATGATACTATTTCACTCAAGTATCATCATAAATATTAATATTCTTTTTCTGCTCTTTGAATTAAAACTATAGCAATAGACAAGACTTGTTTGCCTACATCACAAGACCTGAGCAAACACCTCCCCTTCTACCTCTAACACTGCAGACTTGCATTTCAAAGCTCTGTTCATTTACATATCTTGTTAACCAGTTTTTAAGGTTCACCCACGGGTCAGGTCAGTCGGTGAGGTGAGTTAATTAACTCTTTCTGGCCCTGTCACCTTTCAATGAGATATTAGATTATACTTATAATGTCACAGTCGCGGTGAGTTGACTGCTGCAGCTCCCCGTAGACTCTGCCTGCGCCTCTCACCGAGCTGGAGTACAGCAGGCGAGGGGAGAGCACTCAATGTATTGCATCTACACTAGATGCGATATATCGACCCCCTCTGGATCGATCGCTGCCCACCGATTCGGCAGGTGGTATAGACATACCCCGAGTATCTGGTGATCGGAGCTGGACTCCCGAGGGGGACACATTGAAGGAACTCAGGGGTTAAGGTGCCTCTATTGTCAACTGTCAGGGCTGCTGTGGCTCAGAGGAGGGTGCTTGACTGCCTGGCAGGCTTAGGCGCCGCAAGCCTTGGAGGTGGGAGAAGTGAAGCGGCCACGGCGTGCTCGGGGTGCTCGTGCTCGGAGCAGGGGTGAGCTCGGGCGAGGGGGGTGCCGCAGGGAAGAGCAGGAAAGTTGCCACAAGAGGGGAGCCTCAGGGTGGAGGAGGGAGCTGCCACGGGTGGGGCGCCTCAGGGCAGGGGTGCGGGGGGGGGGAGGGTGCAAGGTGGAAGTTTCGCCTAGGGCATGAAACTTCCTTGCACCGGCCCTGCCCCATGCCCTGCCTGCAGCCAGCCCTGCACCCCCTGCCCTGCCCTGCCGGCAGTCAGCCTCTGTCTCCAGCCAGCCCTGCACCTTCTGCTTTGCCTGCACCAGCCGCATCCTCCCTGCCCTGTCTCCAGCCAACCCCTGATGCACCCCCCTGCCTGAAGCCAGCCAGCCACGCAGCCCTTGCCCTGCCTGAAGCCAGACCCTACCTCCAGCCAACCCCACATCCACTGGTGCCCTGCACTTCCCAGGGCAGTAACCCTGCACATCTGCTTCAATGAGGGGGGCAAGGAGCAGCTGGGACCCACACATGTGCACACCCTAGGGTGACCAGACAGCAAGTGTGAAAAATCGGGACGGCGTGGGGGGTAATAGGATCCTAGATAAGACCCCAAAATTCGCACTGTTCCTATAAAATTGGGACATCTGGTCACCACAGCACACCCCCACGACTCCTGAGTTCCATTGCTGGGTTTCCTATTGGTTCTTCTGCTGGTTGTTTTCCTTTTCCTGGGGACTTTGGGCAAGTTGCTCCCCACTCTCGGGCTCTGTCCCCAGCAGTCAAATGGGGATTTCATACCTTCCCGCTATTGGAAAGTGCTGGGAGAATCTCCCAGCAAAAGCTGCTCTGACAGTGCTAAGCAGCATCTGACCAATCAAGGTCGGAGCTCACTGCCCAGGAGGAGTGCTTGGCTCTGGGCTTTCACTTCCGCCCAGTGTAGAGAGAGAGCCCTAACCATGGAGTTTGTCTCAAGAAGACCAAGTCTCCAATTTGTTAAGGGTGTTTTGAATTTCAATCCTGTGCTCCAAAGTGCTTGGTGTCAGCTGTAAACTTTAGGAGCATGCTCTCCACTCCATTTTCCAAATCATTCATGAAAATATAGAATAGTACCTGACACCGGACTGATCCCTGCCAGACCCACTAGGTTCACCCTCCCCGTTGGGCAGCTAAACATGGAGAAGGGCTCCTGGAGTCTTGGCTTTCAACCAGCTCTGCACCCACATTACACTGATTGCAGCTGGACTACATTTCCCTCGTTTGCTTCTGAGAATGTCCTATGGAACTGTGTCAAAAGCCTTAGTAACACCAAGCTAGATCCCATCTATTGTTTACTCACCTCTACCAGGCCCAGAACCCTGCCAAAGAAGGAAAGAGGATTGGTTTGGAATGATTTGTTCTTGACAATTCCACGCTCACTAGTCATAAGAACCAAATCATCCTGTAGGTGCTGCTGACAAACTGAGTGTTTAAGAATGTATTGCAGGATCTCTCCAGCTATGGCAGTCAGGCTCGCTAGTCTGTAAGTCCCAGAGGTCTTTTTGTTCCCCTTTGAAAGATAGGTCCTGTCTTGTTCATGGATGGGAAGATGTTCTTTTTCAGGGGTCTCAGACAAGAACTGGGGCACAACACCTGGTTTGTTAAGGCCACAAAAACGGAGGCAGGAACCTCTTCTCTGCTGCTGGCAAAGAACCACAGGTACCTAAAAGATAGGGACTCACATCTTTGAATGGGCTTAAAAAAGGCAGTGGTTAATAAGTTTGGCCCCGACCATTTCTTGTTTCACAGACTAGACATTTTAGCAAACTTTAGAATTCCTTGGTGCTAAACACTGTGAAACTCCCCTTTCTCATTCACAAAGGGCTTTAATACCCCTTATCTCACTTGGGCTCTAAACTGCCCATAGTTCGAGAACTGTTCCTGTTCCGATTGGACAGATGGGAGAAGGGAAGTGACCTACCTAAGGCCTACACAACAAGGCAATGGCAGAGCCAGAAAGAGAAGCAACCAGTTCTGACTCCTGTTCTAACAGATGAAAACACCCCAGAGCCCAGGAATCGAGATGGTGGGAAAATTTCATTCAAACCGTTTCTGTCCGAAAATCCCATTTAGACTAAACCAGTTTGTTTCTCAAAATCATAACAAGTGGGATGAAAGATCTTTGCAAAAATATTTTGTTGCAAAACAAAAGCATCTCCTCTTTGTCAGAATGTGTTAAATTGTCTCCTCGCACACAAAGAGGAGACACTTACATCTCAACCATTAGATAAGATGCTTCAATCTGGGCTAAATTGTTGCTGCTATTAACAATTTCAAAATAAAAAAATACAAATAAAATAGACTATTTCAGCTAATCTATTATGTCATAATCTGCTCTGAGTAAACATGATGGGAAACTTCATATTATGCACTATTTCTAGTGATACTCCCAAATGGATCCGCATCCTTCACCCACCATGAGGTAGGTAAGAGCGGATCATTATTATCCCTACTTGAAAGAGGGAGAAGCTAAGGCTGAGAAAGGAGAATTGACTTGTCTTAGGTCACACAGCCCGTCAGAGGCAGTGTTGGGAATAGGACCGAAGAGCCCTGATTTTCAAACAAACCATCGGATCTTGAATTTCAGACATTGAATGACCTGAATACTGTGCTCTCAGATGAGCTCCAGACCAACAACAGTGACAGTAATTATTCAGCAAGTATTTGAGGAGAACTGCAATGTTAGAGGGAATCATCAACTGCTCAGAGACAATTAATGCAGAGAAGCAGCAAAATTAATCAAAGATAGAACTGGTTCTGACTTATTTACTTGATCTTAAAAGAGAACAACAAGGACCTGAGTCTCCTCCCTGTCAATAACCCCCTGCTCAACCGATCAGGGTAGAGACTGAGCACGGGAGGCTGAGGGTTCTCACCAGAGAGCCCAAAGGATGGCCCAGGTCACCAGTGGGGATCACTGCCCGAGCACTATTTCAGTCCCACATTTTTGGGTGGACCTTCCATAGTGGGAGCTGCAGAGGACTTCCCTGCAACACACACACACACACCTCCGTCCTGTTGTTGGGAAGGGAACAGGAGAAAGGACAAAAGAAGCAAGAGAAGAAGAGGAGGGAGGGATGGAGGAAGAGGTGAAACAAAAAGGACAAACCCTAATGTCCCCAGCGATTCTAAGGGACAAAATCCCAGGTGCGCAATAAAATTCTGCCTCCTTAAGCTCGTGTTTTCCATGCCTAGAATTCACTTGTCACCAGATAGATCAGACTGAACAGGTTTCAAACCTCCAGGAGGCTCTTACCTTCTAAACAGGGACGGCTGTTTTCTAGTAAAATCACTACAAGGGAAGGAGGAAACTCGAAAGAGGTTCCTCCTGGCGCTCACGTCCATGACCCCAAATAATCTCTCAGTCCTCAAAGAGAGACCTGGAGAAGGAAACGTTCTGAAGCAAAGCCACAGAGGTCTCTGAGGTTTCCCTGGCCCCTCGCCCCTGTCCTGCCTGGCTGATGTCAGCATCTCTCTGTGAGGTCACCACCTCCCCACCACCTTTGACCAATAGTCTGAGGTCCTGCAAAAGGCCTTTGTGATGTCACTGCCGCACCCCTCCCTTGCTGGGCTAATGTCCTTCCCCTGGCCAGGCACTTTGGAGGTTTGAGCTACTCCCTGTGGATCACCCCACTCAAGGAGCGTTCGTTCTAGGCAGCAAGCCGGCTAGACAGGAAAACATCAGACGCTGCTCCCCATGCTACACTCAGTTTTTCAGAAATTAGTCGACTTCATGGTCAAAGACACCATTAGAGCATCTAACCTGCATATCACAGGCCTCCTGTATGACATAACAGCTACTTTGGGGGCAAACACATTCCAGAAAGGCATCTAGTCTTCATTAAATGACATCAGGAGATGGTGAATCCACCAATTTCCTTGGTAGCTTGCTCCTATGGTGAATCATCCTCGCTGTTGACTATTGTGCCTCAGTTGGAATATGAATTTGTCTCTTTTCACTTTCCAGCCATTGGGTCTTGTTATGCCTTTCTCTGCTCCATTCAAGAGCCCGTAAATACCCAATCTTTTCTCTCCATTAAGGCCCTTCAACATTTCAATGAAATCACCTTTCAATCTTCTTTTGATAAGCTAAACAGGTTGAGCTCTTTCAATAGCTCACTGGAAGGCATTTTTCTCCAGCCCTCAGAACATTTGGTGGCTCTTTGCTGCCCTAGCTCCAATTTCACAACATCTTTTTCAAATGAGGATACCAGAACTGGAGGCAGTATAAAGGTTGTATAAAGGTAAAATTAAATAGGTTGCAGAGGAGTTTTTTTTAATTTCGGCTTTTGTTGCTAAAAATTTTGTCACTCTGCGGTGAGAAAAAACACTCCCCGATTGCCAAAATTTGAGCCATGAAAAGCGGCAGTGTGAACAGCGCATCATAGGTGGAACTGTGCTCCCGGTGACAAAGCTCCTGCCCCTCATTGGAGGTAGTTTGGCTTTGTTGCCGGGGAAGCTGTCTCTCAGCGATAAGGACGGCCACACAGTGCACCTTACAATGGCATGGTTAGAGTGGCACAGCTGCACCATGGTAAGGTGCGTGGTGTAGACGCAGCCTCAGAGCTGGGGAAAGCCGACAGGTGCTGAGGAGCACAGGGTTCAGACAGAGACATCCGTTAAGAGAGGAACTATTCACAGGGATTCTCTATAGCCTAGTAAGGTGGAGAGGATGGAAGATGATAATGTACAGGTAGGTTCTGATGAGAAACAGTGAAATGAAAGAGTCTCCCTCAATTACATCATGTAATAGCAGACAGCTAAAATGGGACACATTTTAGAAGTGCTTAAATACAAACACTAAACGTCTAAGTACTAAGACTGGTGAATTTGCGTGCCTGGTATTGAGTGACGATATTGATAGAATAGGCATCACAGAAACCCTTGCATCCCCTCCTGCACCCACATGGGGAGATTTGACCTGTGTGCATGGGAGCAGCTGGCATTGCTGCCCCCCACTCCTCCCTGGAACGCTGCTCATCTGGGCACCCCTAGGGGCTGTGGGATGTGGGGGCAAGAAGTGAGATCATCCGAGTTCCCTGCATCCAGGTCACTTTCCTCAGCCGGGCTGCATAGCGGGAGGGCAGAGAGCAGCAGCTTCTGATGCTCCCCTCACAGCACAGCCCAAGTGGGAAAAGTGACCAGGACGCATGGAGCACATAGGGTTGCTCCTTACTCCCCTCAAACCTCTATGGACCCATGGAGGAGCATTGGGGCAGGGGAGAGCAGTGAGCACCTTTGCACTGCCACACGGTGCCCTTTGACCCCTGGAGCCCTGGGCGGCTATCGGGGGGCACCACCCCTAATGCCGGCCAGGCTCCCCAGAACGAGCAGCAGAAAACACAGAAACTGGCCACACACTGAGCAGTGGTAGCCTGGGCGGCTCGTAATGGAGGCTCAGGGGGGAGGGGTGTCATAACATTTTTTCCCAGATTTGGACCTTAGCGTCCAAAATATGGGTGTTAGCATGAAAACCTCCAAGCTTAGTTACCAGCTTGGACCTGGTAAAGCTGCCACCCGCCAGGGATTTATACAGTGCCTGGCTCACTGTGGTCTCCCCAAAACCTTCCCCGGGGGACCCCCAGACTCAGATGCTTGAGTCCCACAACAAAGGGGAATAAACCATTTCCCTTCCCCCTCCTCCCCTCCAGGTGTTCCCTCCCTGGGTTCCTGGAGAGATATACAGAAGCAAGCTCCGTGAATCTAAACAGAGGGATTCCCCCCTCCCTGTTTCCAGTCCTGGAAATAGAAGTACCAAGATAGCTAATCTCTCTTCCCCCTTACCCAGAGGGTATGCAAAGTCAGGCTAGTAAATCTAACACAACGAGATTTTCCCCCTGACTTCTTCCTCCCACCAATTCCCTGGTGAGCTGCAGACTCAATTCCCTGGAGTCCCCACTAAAGAAAAAATCCAACAGGTCTTAAAAAGAAAGCTTTATATAAAAAGAAAGAAAAGGACATAAAAATGGTCTCTCTGTATTAAGGTGACAAATACAGGGTTATTTGCTTAAAAGAAAAAAATGAATAAACAGCCTTATCCAAAAAGAATACAATTTAAAGATTCCAGCAACTACACACATGTAAATACAAAGAAACCAATATAAACTTATTGTCTTATTATCTTTGTACTTACAACTTGGAAACAGAAGATTAGAAAGGCAGGAGATAGAAAAATCACTCTCATAGCCGAGACGCCACAGACAGAAGACAAAGAACAAAGAACTCACACACAAACTTCCCTCCACCCAGATTTGAAAAAGTCTTGTTTCCTGATTGGTCCTCTGGTCAGGTGTTTTAGGTTACTGGTGTTACCCCTTTATAGGTAAAAGAACATTAACCCTTAGCTATCTGTTTATGACAAGGGGGCTCAGCCTCCCCAAACCTTGCACTGCCAAGGGGACAGTGGGGCCCATGATCAGGGGTCCTGGCCAATTTAGGTCCCCCTGGAAAAGTCTCCCCTATGTCAGCCCCAGGGCTGGAGGAGCTCCCACTCCCTGCTACAGCCCGGGTGCTGCAGCAGGGGCACAGAGCTTCTCTGGTCTCAGGGCCACAGCGGGGCAGGGCTAAAGGAGTGATAGGGTGGGGCTGGTGGGGGAAGGGGTGGAACAGAAGTGACAGTGGATGGGGCCATGGGTGGAAGGGGGTAGAGCCACAGACAGAAGGTAGGGGCATGGTTCTGATGCTGGGGCCCCCACACTTGTTCTCCCTTTCCCGGGGGTTTGGCATCACTAGCCCCGGCTTAGCGAGTAGGGTTCAGTGGTCCCCATAATGTGGGGTGCGACTCCTAGGGGGACACAGAGGAACATTCATGGGGGCAACTCAGGACCTGAGCCAGCCCACATAGAGGGCAGGGAGGGAGCACCACTCTGCCACAGCTCTTCCCCAACCCCACCCTCAGGCTGAGACTCTGGCTCCCAGCCCAGCGTCGACCCCTTTACCCCTGTCCGCACCCCTCTCCCCAGCAAGCAACAGCCCCATTCCTCCCAGCCCCTGTTCTTGACCGTGGCTTCCGAGGGGCCACAGCCATGGCTAAGAGGGCACAATGTGAAATGTTTGGTTTAGGGTGATGTCCTCAATCACTTCTCTGCAGTCCAATAAAAGCTATTCCTCACTCACCTACCCCTCCATCAGGACGGACTAGGTATGTTCTTCTGCCCTTCACTCATACAGGAAGGAGAATAACATTTCATTCCACTCAATCCTAAAGTGATTTGTAACCCAAGACCATCCCAAACTGGTCATTTTGGGGAAGCGGCCCCATCAAGCTGCATAGCTAGGCAGAGTAGGTGTGTCTATGCAAACACGGTCTGTTCCTGAAGTCTTTCCCCAGCTCCTCACTAGGTGAGAGAGGGGAGCTCATTCAGACCCTGCTTACGCTTAGTATTTAAAAGCGCCTTAGTGTCCCTATCTCTGCTGGCCTTAGATTTCTCCTCCTGTCCGTCTTTAGACAGCTCAGATGAGGTGACCGAGTGGTTAAGGTAAAGGACTGCTGCCCCATTATGCTCTGCCTGCATGGATTCAAATCCCGTTTTCATCAGAGGCATTTAGTCTTCACCCTCCTTTATAGACAACCATCTCCCCCTCTGGTACAATAACAGATCAAACAATGTTGCTTGTGTTACCCAAAATTGGGTCAGTTAGTAAGCTTAGAGAGGACTAATAATGTCCCTCCCCCCCAGAGTTTGGCAGAAAGCAGCACGTTTGTTAGCTTGATAGCTAAGCTCAAAAGAAGGGATGGGGGAGGGTGTCACACTCATACTCACGCTCCCAGGACAGGCCTGGCAGCGGAGATGTCAGGATCCTTTAAGGTAAGTGTCCCACAGCGCAGCGATGGACTGTGCAATGAAGATCAGTCTCCCTGAGGTGCAATAGAATGTAACACAGCGAACCACTGGCCAGATGGGCCGGGTGAAGGGCATTCACAGGAGGTCCAAAGGAGAGTGGGAAAGCCACTTCACAGGCATTCAAAGAGGGAAAGGACACAAGCTGGGGGAGTTTAACAGACCTTTTGAGCATACAGGTTATACAGAGCATACAGATCACTGCTGCTCCTACAACATGATAAGTTCTCAAGCAGCATGTTTCTTACTTTGCCCATCTGTCAATTTTGATGATTATTGATGGAAATATTTTGCCATTGGGTTGTGTGTTTACACAGAAATTGACATTTACCAACAAATACACAATTCTTCCAAGCCTGCCTAGTCTGCAGTTGATGGGTTTAGAGGGACACGTTCACTCTTTCATGTCCCCGTTCCAGGCCTGTGTTCTCCAGGTTGTCAACTTCCCGCACTGCTGGGATCCTTCCCTCATCTCCCCCAAACCACTGCCCCACCCCCACTTCTGGGGTCCCCTCCCTACACTGTCTAACTCCACTGCTGGCAGGATCCCTTCCTGTTCCTTTCATTTCCTGCCTCCACTCTGGGCAAAAGCTCTGCACTCTTCCCACACCAGAAGTTGAACCCAGGCCACCTGGGTGAAAACCAGGAATCCTGACCACTAGCCCATATGGGACTATTGTTGCATCTGACGAAGTGGGTATTCACCCACGACAGCTCATGCTCCAATACGTCTGTTAGTCTATAAGGTGCCACCGGATTCTTGGCTGCTATTATTACTACAACTCAGGCCTTGGCTACGCTGGAGAGTTACAGTGCAGGTGGTGGCTTTACAGCGCTGTAACTTACTCCCCGTCCACACTGGCAAGGCACATACAGCGCTGTATCTCCCTGGCTACAGTGCTGCATGTGCTCCACCTCGACGAGAGGAATAAAGAGAACAGAGCTGGTGATGCAGCGCTGGGGTGCCAGTGTAAACAGTGATTAATCTTACTACGCTGTCACTGACCTCCAGAACCTTCCCATAATGCTTTTAAGTAGAGATAACGCTCTTTGTTTTGGTGTGATGCCTCTGTTTGTTTTGTTGTGAGCTCAAGGCTCCCAGAGCTGCTTATCTAAAAACCAAACACAGTTACTGTTTGCAGTGAATGAGCAGAGGCAGGGGGATCCCTTTGGAACACCTACAGCTGGTGTTTGCTTGAGGAGAGAAGCAGCCGGGTGGGCACAGGCGAGGGGGGGTCTGTTTTGGATCAGCGGCTTATCTGGTCTGTGAGGAAAAAAACAAAGGCGGCTATTTGCATTTAGTGAATGAGAGAGGGGTGGGGGAGGAGGCTTGAACTTGCCAGGTAGGGAGCTGACACAGTGTCAGCTCCAAAAATCCACTCGCTCTGTCTCCCCCACGCTCCGTGTCACACTCCACCCCACCCTCCTCTTTTGAAAAGCACATTGCAGCCACTTGAATGCTGGGATAGCTGCCCATAATGCACCACTCCCAACAGCGCTGCAAATGTGGCCATGACAGAGTGCTGGTAGCTGTCAGTGTGTCCACACTGCAGCGCTTTTCCTAAACAGCTGTAGGAAGACAGCTTTAACTCCCAGCGCTGGACAGCTGCAAGTGTAGTCAAACCCTCTCTATGCCGACCCCTTATGAGAACAGCAGGGACTAGCTTGACTAGATGTCCCGATTTTTGGGTCTTTTTCTTATATAGGTGCCTATTAACCCCACCCCCATCCCAATTTTTCACATTTGCTGTCGGATCACCCTAGCAGGGGTTGTACACAGGGCTGCATTAACCTTCAGGTGCTGAGGTTTCCCTCTCTCCATTCCCAGAGCCTGTGATCAGGAAACAGACATCAGGGCTCCCAGGTGCTGCACAGACCATGACTGAGATCAGACCCCATATTATGCAAGGTGCTGTACAAACCCTGGGCAACACTGAGACACCCAGGAGGTTCCCCTCAATTTCCCTGAGCCTCTGCTGCCCAACTTCTTCTGAATCCCTCTGGCTCACCCCCCCCTCACAAAAAACCCACCTTTCCAAACAGTCCTTCTTTCCTTGCCCCCTGATTCTGGTTTCACACCCTGGGACCATCTCCTCTCTTTGTCTCTCCCCCTCCAGGTGAAGCAGAGATGGAGGCAACTTCAGCCACTGGAGTCAGCCTCAGCGTGCACTTCAGCCGGCCCCGGGGAAGGGGGGGTTGTTTGCAGACACAGGAAGGGAGCAGGGGGTGCTGGGAAGAAGGTGGCAGGAGAACAAAGCTCAGAGACCCAACATGGGGAAATTCCAGGGGGCGGGGCTCTGACACATCCCAGGTGCGGGCAGCTCCTGGGGGCGGGGCTCTAGCTGAGCTCGGGGGCGGGGCAGCTCCTAGGGGCGGGGCTCCAGCACAGAGCAGGGGCGGAGCAGCTCCTGGGGGCGGGGCTCCAGCACAGAGCGGAGGCGGAGCAGCTCCTTGGGGCGGGGATCTAGCACAGCCCATGGGCAGGGCAGCTCCTGGGGGCGGGGCTCTGGCTCAGCTCAGGGGCGGGGCAGCCCCTGGGGGCGGGCTCTGGCACATTGTGACACATTGGCACTCTGGCACATTCTGTTTATGTATTGGACAGTCATATAAAATCCAGTCCAACAGTCCCCCTTTTCCACCTAGTTATTTAATAGCAACATCAAATCCCCTCCGATCTTGGTGGTTTTCTCTCATGTTATCAAATGTCGTTTGTGACAGGGTTCTCTCTGCGTGTCTCAAAGATTGATATAAAATACCTCAAACATTTGCCCCACTTCTCTCTAGTTGTTTTATTTCTATTTGAATATGATGGGTTGTTTACCAATGTGCTAAGATGCAGCCGCCTCTGGGGTGGATCCATGGTGGCCATTATTTGCTAGTGACAGCCCGTGGATCTTTCTTGCCCTCCAGGCCTTCCATTCTCCTGTTAAAGAAGCACTCCCCAGGCTCCCTCTGCCTGTGTGACTGGCCAGCAGGAGGTGGTGTTAACTTTCTAGCCACTTCTCACACTCTGTGAGGTAACAGTTGCAGGGGCAGGGAAGGTGTCTGTGTGGGGAGATTGCAGCTGAAGGGGCATTGTGGTAGGGGGAGGCCTCTGGGTGGCTGGGCAGGGGGTACCCTAGTCAGGTTGGTGGGTTGTGGAGGTTTGGGGTTTTCAGGGGTGGTGGTTCTGATGTGCCCATCCCTGAGGCTATGGGTCCTGGAGGTGGGTATCGCTGGGGGGCCTGGTGGCTGCAGAACAGTGGGGGTGGGTGTCTCTTGGGGAGGCGGGACAGAGGGTTAGAGGGAGCCTGGTACTGTGCCAGGGGCTCTGTCTGTGCTTCCCCCGCTGGTTCCTGGTTTTCTTGCCATGCCCAGTGCACAGAGCTGGGGGAGGGGATCCCTGGTACTAGATGAGGGCATGCCAGGGAAGCAGAGTGATGGGTCGCACTGTAAAGCATCAGGGGGTCACACTGGGCAGAGGAGGGGGTCCCAGGCAAATGTCAGGGTAGATCGTTCTGGAGGGTGGGGAAGTTCCTAGGCAGTCAGTGAGGGACTGAGTTCCCAGTGGGGGGGGGGGGTCCCTTGAGGGGGTCCCTGGCTGCTGGGGGCTCTTGGTGCGGGGAACCCTTTGGGATTCCCAACCTGGCAATCATGGTGTGGTGGGGGTTCTCTGGCCGGTGGGGCTTTGAGGGGTATCTGGGGTCCCTGGCCAGGGACTCTGGGGGCTGCGTCCCAGGGAATATCTGATGGGATCCTGGCTGGGGGGTGTCTGGGGCCCCTGGCTGGGGGGTCTGGGCTCTGGGTACTAGGGGGTGTCTGGGGGCTGCTGCTAACCATGATCCTTCTCTCTGGTCAACTTGTACCAGAGTCCTGGCTCCTAGTCACCGGGTCACCAAGTCCATTCCCCAGTCACGTGCCCTGTCACTGTGATAACTTTCTGTCCACTTAGCAAACACTGTTAGTGTGAAATCACAGAATTTACTTTTCTCCTCTTTTGAAAACTGCAGGAACTTTCGGTTCCGTTTGGAAAATTTTTGCCCCCAGTCCTTGTCCTAGATCTGCGGGGGTGAGGGAGGTGGGAAGGGAGTCAGCACTGCCACACGATGGTCTTTTCCACAGCGTTCTGAACTCATTCTTTCTGAAATCCGGTGTCATTGAGACCGTTGTTAATCCAGAGTCACTGTATGGAAAGACAAGGAGTGATTCCAGATGGACAGTGAGTCAAATGAGATCAGTCATTCTCCCTGTGAGGAGGGGCTCCCATGAGCTGCTCTCCCCAGAGAGCTAAAGGAGGGAAGCTGCTCATACACTCTGTCCCTCTCTGCTCAGGATATTGGGGTTCAGCTTCCTGGGTCAGATGCTGCAGCCTCCATTGTGATCTGGGAGACCAGGCTTGGCAGCTGCTGCTCCCCCAGTGGGGCTCTGTGCTGGGAAATGACCTTAATTAAAGCTTCTTCTCTACCCGGCCCAGGGGATGACTTTCTGCAGCTGGTCCTAGCCCCCTAGGGCAGTCCTGGGCCCTGTTACTACTAAATTCTTAGCACGAGTCTCCAGGTAACTGAAAGACCTCAGGGAATGTCCTAGGGTCTGGCAAGAAAGTGACTCTGCACAAACAACACCACCTCATTTCTCCTCCCATTAGCGGTTGCCAGGAGGAAATCCAGCCATGGGAGAGCAAAGCCCCCAGGAATGGGACTGTCCAAGCCAGAGGGGCAGGGAGCGAGGACAGGGGAAGGAGAGACTGAAAGGGGCAGTGGGAGAAATGAATGTGGGGGAGAGATTTCCAGCTCTCTAGTCCACCCAGACACATGTATTGCTGCATCCTGTGGCAGAACCACTTTCCAGTGAACAAAACAAGGATCAGACAGAGCAAAAGCCAGTTCCTGACTCCATATTCCCCCTGCTGGGGTGTGGCTGCCGTGGGGTCAGTGTCTGAGGGAATCCCCCACAGTGACTCCTTTGGTTCTGCTCTTTTCTAGCCTTGTGTTCAGAGAAGGGGTGAGGGGAGAGAGAAGGGAGGTTAAAAATGTGTCTGTGGACTTAGCCTGGCAGGAGGAGCCAGGTCTAAATTGTAATAAACAGATTGAGCATTTCCCAGCATGACAGAATCTAGGGTGTCTGTCTGCAGGGAAAGGGCCTCGGGTAATTGTGATGTGAATTTAACTAAAACCGGTTCTGAAACGCCCACAACTGCCCTTCTCCCCCAGACAGGCTGCAGAATGTTTTGCTCCAGCTCATTGAGTGCTGCTAGACAGCCACTCATGAATTACACCTCAGGAGAAAACCAGCAAATTCTCAAGTGTCCAACTTTCCCCCAGAAATGTGCATCTTGCACTGTCCAGCAAGCTACCGAACGACCCAAGCTCATATGAAGTCTGTCATTTCATCAGCGGAAAATGACATGCACCAGCTTGTTATCCCAAACAGAGTTTCCAACACACTTCAATCCACACATACTGGTTAGATGAACAATAAACCAAGATTGTTAACTACCAAAAACTAAAACTAGGCCCAGTCCATGAAAGTGGCACTCCCAGGAGAGACTGTATAAAGGCTGGAACATGAAACACCTTTGTAAACCTGAGACAGCTGCCTTGGGGACAATGACAGGGAGAATCCCCCAAAGTGACTCCTTTGTTACTGCTCTTCTCTGGCCTCCGATTGTTCCTTCCAACGTGGAGTACTTTGCACTTGTCTCTACTGAATTTGATCCTATTTACTTCAGATCATTTCTCCCGTTTGTCCAGATCATTTTGAATTTTAATCCAATCCTTCAAAGCACTTACAACCCCTCCCAGCTTGGTGTTGTCCGCAAACTTGATACATGTAAGAGAGAGACTGTTACTGGGAGGGTTTCCCCATGTGTCAGAGGGTTACACCCTGGTGGGAGGGGGCTAGGCCTGTACTGGAATAAGGTCACTCTGTGCTTCACAGTGTGCTAGAACCTAGAATGTGCATTAGCAGGGGAAAAGCTGGGGGGAATCGGCTTGGGGAATGGACAAAAGCCTAGTCTGAATTCTCACACCTTGCCCTTTTCACCCCGGCAGGCCAGAGAATAACATCCATGTTTCGCTGCAGATCATCTCGTCCTCCCAGGGGCAAGGAAATGGCTGCAATGGAGCTGGCTCAGGTAAGAGATTATCAGGGTGGCGGGCTCTGCTTGGAGGTTGAGGAGCAGTAAATGCATAAGAGGGTGGGAATTGCTAGAGGTGGTGGGAAGCAGGAAATATCTCGGGTGGAGAAAGGGAGGGGACAGCATGTGACAAACCTGCTGAGACGTGTGTAGTGTAGGGCGTGATGGGTTGTCACCCCCAGGAGGCAGTTTGTGGAGCTTCTGGGAACTGCTGTGTCCTCTAACCCTCACGCTGGGCTGGCCCTTCTCACACTGCTTTGCTGGAGATTTCGCCAGCCTCTCCAGGGCCTGTTATCACCCAAAACAACAGCAGGTGGCGCCATGCAGCCAACTAAGCTACCTGAGTGCGTTACCTAAGCCACTCAAGGACAGATAGAAGACAAAAGCCAATTTCCCACTCCCCAACCTTGCACACTTGCTGTAGTATAAATCCAGAATGATACCATCTTATAGTGCACAGGGATCTCTATAATGCAAGCTCATTAATGTAGTTCCCCTTCCCCTCGATATGGGACAGATGTGCACAACAAGCTGAGATTTTCCCCAGACACTTCACTCAAAATACGCTGGTTAAGATAAAGCGTCAAACAAGTTTATTAACTGCAGAAAGATAGATTAAGTGATTATAAGTGATAACAAACAGATCAAAGCAGATTATTTAGCAAATAACCAAAACTCAGACTAAGCCTAACATACTAGATGGATAGAATTTGAATTAGCAATTTCTCACCCTGACTGATGGTACAAGCAGTCCCCCAAGTTTCCATACACAAGCTTGAAATCTCTTGATCCTGGGAGCAGCACTTCCCCCACATCCGTTTTTGTTTCTCAGGTGTTTCCAGAAGTTCTCTTGTGTGGAGAATGAGGCCAAGAGATGATGTCACACCCCACCTTATGTAGCTTTTCCATATGGTGGGAACCTTTTGTTCCAAACTCAGTTCCTAGTCCAGTTTGTGGAAAAATACGGGTACTAAAATGGAGTTTAGTGTCATGTGGTCTGGTCACAGGCCCTGCTGAGTCATAGTAGCCATGACTCATAGGCTGGCTGAAACATTCACAGGAAGGCTAAGCTCTTCCACAGTCCATTGTCTTTTCTGAGCCATCAGCACTGTCTGGCTTCTTCATGGTTGTACCTGAAAGGCTCATTGTGGGTGTTACCCAGAGTAAGCACATTTGAAATACAGATACAGAGTCAATATCCATAACTTCAGATATGAACATGATATGTGCACACAAATAGGATAATCATATTCAGCAAATCAGAACTTTTCCAGTGACACCACACATGATGCATCTTCTACAAAATAGATCATAATTATGTCCTAATCATATTATAATCATACCACTATGATGAATATGGGGGTGTAGTGTCAGATAGGTCCTAATTTCAAGGCACAGGAGTTGGGAATGGAACTTCCCCTCTTTGTGGAACAGGAAATAACCCTCCAGCCAGGGCTGGGACAACTTCCCAGACTCTCAGTGATGGAGCCTGAATCTACTGACATTTCATTAATTACCACCAACCCCAATCTTTGTGGCAACTGTAAACTTTATCAGTGATGATTTTGTACTCTCTTCTAAGTCATGGATAAGAATGTTAAATAGCACAGGGCCAAGAACCAATCCCTGCAGGAACCTGCTAGAAAGAAATCCACTCGATCATGGTTCCCCATTTACTATCAGAGTTTTTAATCTATTTAATGTATGCCGTGTTTATTTTGTATCATTCTAGTTTTTTTTAGTAAAAATATTGTGCTAATCAAGTCATGTCCCTTACGGAAGTTTAGGTATATTACATCAATACTATTAGCTGCAACCAAACTTTTGATCTCATCCAATAAGGATATCCCGTTAGTTTGATAGGCTCTATTTTCTCTAAACCTTTGTTAATGGGCACTACAATTCTGACCTTCTAACTTCTATTCTTTATGATTGACTTCCCCTTTCTTCCATATATTTTATTTGGAGAGTGCTTGGATTCCTACCAGGGAGCCACTATCAGGGTCCAGAGACAGCCCCATCTCCTATATTAAGCTCTGGCTAGTAGCTATGTGATAAATGTGAAGACCCTGCTTCTGTCTGTCAGATGGGAGACACAAAGGTTCTCTCTTTCTACCCTCTGATGCCTCCTGGCTGCTGTAAGCAAGGTGGGGTGGGACTCTGTTAACATGTGCCTTCCGGAGCTTCCATTTCCCTGGTGCTGCTGTTCCGTGAATAGTGGGGTTGTGAGTGGGTCAGCAGGTACTGAGTATTGGACTCCTGCTCTTTCAGGGGCCGGTGACCTTCGAGGAGGTGGCTGTGTATTTCTCCAGGGAAGAGGGGACTCTGCTGGACCCCACTCAGAGAGCCCTCTACAGAGATGTCATGCAGGGGAACTATGAGACGATGGTCTTGCTGGGTAAGGATTCCTGTCCCTTCTGTTCTTGGAAGGGGAAATGAAGAGTGAAGGTTCATGCCACCCCCACAATGCCATCTGTACCCTGTCCTGTTTCAGCATCATCCCAATAGGCCAGTAACATACATACTACCAGAGACCCTCCTCTGCTTCAGAACACTTTGGGAACAGAGCACAGGAGCAGCATCACACGATGTCAAATATCTCCTCTTTACTCAAGTAAAACTGGGGTTAGGTCCAGCATAATGAACAGAAGCTTCCTACCCCCAGCCTTCTCTCAAACCCTGAGCCTTCTCTACCCAAACCAGAATGTGCTTGGGGTGTAACAAGCAGGCGGCTGGAGTCAGAGCTGCCAGTCAAGGGTTACTTATCATACAGACACTCAGTGCGTCCTTGAACGCTGGCTGGGAGTATCCAGACAGGGGAGCTCGAGCAGCAGAACACTGAATCTCACGCAGGATTACAGATGACACAACTCCTCGCTGATCTGGATTGCACCCCAGCATGTTAAAAATGGCCTAGGTTGGTAGTGACATTTCTTGAGACATGGAGAGTCTTGCTCCCATATCACCAGGTGTAATAAAAATAATAGGAAAGGCTAAATATGGAAAACTGATTGTTCAGCTTGCTTTTGACCTGCATCATATTTTGCAATATATTCCAAATAAGGAAATTAACGTGCAACGTATGTGTCATTGTTTGTGGTTTTAAGCTGTAAAAGGCTTGTGTGATTTTTAGCTCGGGAACAGTATTCCAATAGCTGTCGCCCCCTGCGTGCTTGTAACCAAGGAAAGAGCCTCATGCTGAGCTGATTCAAATATTAATCCTGTGGTCGTTTTCCACAACAGCCTCAATTTGTCCCTGTGATGGAATGTAAGGCTACATCTAGACTACCCACCGTATCGACGGGTTAAAATCGATTGCTCGGGGATCGATATATGGCGTCTCATCTAGACGCCATATATCGATCCCCGAGCGTGCTTATATCGATTCCGGAACAACACCAACCCCAACGGAGTTGCTGATTTGACAGGGGGAGCCGCGGACATCGATCCCGCGCGGTGAGGATGGGTGAGTAATCCGATCTTAGATATTCGACTTCAGTTACGTTATTCACGTAGCTGAATTTGCGTATCTAAGATCGATTTCCCCCCGTAGTGTAGACCAGCCCTTAATGTCTTCACACCTTCCCCCTGCAGGAGAATGGCTGTTTGACCAGCTGTTTGCCTTGCTGTCTCTGAGGAACTGGTCTGTGGGTGTTCCCCAGAACTGTAACTTTTTCAGTAATATCATACTGTAACATCTCACAATTTTACATACAGTGTTACTACACATTTTAACAGGAGGATAATATTCAGTAGCTTATGCATTTTCTAATGATACCTCACAAGCCATTTTCCACTAGCAGGGTCTTCTCTGTTCACAGAATTTCTGATAGTTTGATGTCTGCTGGCACTGGAGATCACTATTTTGGCATCTCTCTCCCTGTCTCAGTGAGCACCCGCTGTGGTTGTTGAAAGTCTGTGATGGGATCTATGGGATGCAACTGAACAGTGGGACCCCTGAGCCCTTTGTCCCACCACCTGGGCTCCCTCTCACACATGTGATGCTGACACAAGCTGTCAATCTCTGGCAGATATTGCACTTACACAGACATCCGTAGGTAGGGACACAGCCAACTGAATTACATGAATGCTTCTGCAGCCACTCATAACACTAATGACAGAAAGTCGCCCCCCCCCTACAGCTCTGCAGCCTTGCACCCCTGGATCATACCATCTTGCCTTAATCAGAAGCCTGATCAGTGTGAGTTTATTACACAGGGTCCACCCCTCCCTCACTGTGAATAGTACATGAACCAGCCTTGTAATGGAGCTGAGATTTCCCAAGAACTTCAAGCAAAATACACCAGTTTAAGTAGAGCATAAAACAGATTATTAACTACAGAAAGATGGAGTTTTAAGGATTATAAGTGGTAGGAATAAAAGCTTAAAGTAAATTACCATGGAAATTAAAGATAAATTCACAATCTAAACTTTACACCTTATTACACTAGGGCGTAGTTCAGTTATGCACACAGGAAGGCTTAATGCTCGAGCTGCTGCACATGCTGGGCTGGCTTAAGGTCGGGCTCCCCATGGCAGGAGAGAAGAAGACTCGATCCCTGGAGGGGCAGGCTGGGGCTTCCTGGATCCCATTTGCTCACAGCCAGCGCCCTGCCCCCACTCCCAAGTCATCCATGGCGCCCCCAGGTCGGCCAGAATGGAGCAGCAGTTTTCACTGCACTACGTCCACTTATGGCTTACAGGCAACTCCCAGACTCACCACAGTCCACCATCTCGGCCAGAAAGGAGCCCACTCAGCCTCACCATTGCTGCTTTTCCTTCCCCCCAGAACCCCGCTTCTCCTGGGCTGCAAGTAGCCATCCCTGGGATGCCAACAGGCAGCCACAGGGGTCTGTCTCCCAGCAGCCAACCGCACCTTCATGGGTTCAGCCCTCAGAAGGGCAGGTGGGGGTTTCCTGGATCCCAGTTGCTCACAGTCAGCCCAGCCTCCACCTCTAAAACCATCAGTCATGCCCCCAGGTTGGCCATAAAGGAGCCGCCATTCTCCACTTGGACTCAGCTTTGCTTGTTTTCCTTTCACCCAGAACCTCCCTTCTTCTCCTGGGCTGCAAGTAGCCACTCCTGGGAAGCCAAGAGGCAGGCACAGGATTCTACCTCCCAGCAGCCAACCACACCTCCCCAGGCTTTGCAGAATGAAGGGTGGTGCTCTACTAACCCCACTTAGCCGCACAGCTTCTTCCCTGCCTTCCTCAGCTCAACTTTCCTCTATTGCCGCATTCCTGCCTCATTCCTCCTTTGGCCAGTCACGCAAAGGAGCCCAGCAGGAGGTGAGAGCCTCTAAAGGCCAACCTCCAACAGCAGAGGTGGCCAAGCCACAAGCCTCCAGATGGTGACTGGCCTAACTACTCTAGGTTCTCCAGCCTGACACCAAGGTGCTTTCTCCACTGCTGTCAGCATCCTCTGTCATGCAGGGGTTGGAGTTATCCCAGGGACAGGCCAATAGGAGGAGTGCCCTTTCTGAATAACAAGGGGATCTGGGAAAAGGAAACCAGCATGTTTCGACCTGGTTTTGAACCAGAGACCTTTTGCGTGTTAGGCAAATATGATAACCACTACACTACAGAAACTCCACCTACTGGGTTGTTGCTTACTTTGGCACAGACGGATGGACAAATCTAGAGAATGTGGTGGTAGCCCCTTACCTCGTCCTTACCTCGCCCGTGTGACTCCAGCTTGAGGGAGAGCTTCTTTTTCTTCTCCTTGCTGACAAAGAGCAAGAGAAGAATGAAAGGTCAGGTGGGCCATCTCGGTGCAGAAGCCCATGCTGTTTTTTCCTGCTGCATAGCCTGAAATGAGGGACTCGTGGCAGTTAAAGGAACTGCTGCACTCTCAGAAAATATCCCGCCCGTGCATAAAGGAGGATAGAAGAGCCTGTTAGTCTAGCACGCTCCCAACTGAACTGTTTCAGCAGCTGCTAGGTTTCTTTTTGGCCTGTTACTTTTCTGTCTGGGATGTTGTTGTCAGCTGTGGCACAGAAAAAGGACGTCATTGCGAGCTGCCCATGAAGATAAGATTAACTTTTGCCTTCCTTGCTCGGCTTTACTTGCTTCCTCACCCTATTCCTGCCTTAGTTCCTGTGTTACGTGAAGGCAACGGGGGCCCAGCAGTACAAAGAGGAAGTTAGACAGCTAGACCCTGGTGGCAAAAGTTCTACCACCGCTTGTCACCCCACTCTCTTCTCCCAGCTTCACATATTGACTGCCAGGGACTTGGTGCCCAGCAGCGCAACGGAAGGCAGTGGACAGAGCCACCCTCGCCTTGAAGCTCTGGCTCATTAAACCATATCTTCAGTCGCTGACGGCCAATGAGAGACCAACAGCGCTTGCTATTTTAGCACTTGAAAATGCCATTGGTCAGTCACTGGATCTCTTTAATGCTGTTACATAACAAATGAAAATAGAATCTCAGTGTGACATTCTGTACCTTTGGGGGAGTGTGCTGTAACCCCCATATTCCTCATTTTCATATAATCGTGATCTTATATACAGAGCATGCCTTGTAAGGTATCAGGGGAAAGGATATGATCTGCTGAAAGTCATTTCTCTACCCATAGATGTTTACCATTCATGCATATGAAGTTATGAGAATTGTGCAGTGTGGTTATCACTGTGCTGTAAGGCGGGGGAGTCAGCCAAATATTAGCTCCCCAGTGACAACAGCAAGGAAAGTAACCAACACCCGGACAGGGTGTCAAACAACCCATCAACAGCCATTGTTCAGCAAGGGAGCTACAGTGCAATCACTTACCTGCAAGAGGACACCCCAGGGGAATTGCTCAGACTTGCTTGGAGAGACGCAGTGATGCTCACCTGACTCTGAAGGGGGAGCAAAGCCAAGAGGGAAGAAAGGACATGATAAAAGCAGAGACATTTGCCATGCTTTGTCTCTCTCGTCCACCTACATCTACAGACACCCTCACACCAAGCAACTGAAGCGCTGACGAAAGGGGAGAGCCTGTCTGAAAAGCCACCAGCCGACCTGTGGTGAGAAGCATCTAAGTTTGTAAGGGCATTGAAAGGGTTAAGATCAGCTTAGAGTGCATTTTGCTTTTATTTCACAAAAACAACGAGGAGTCCGGTGACACCTTAAGAACTAAAAGATTTATTTGGACACAAGCATTCGTGGGTAAAAAGCCCTCTTCTTCAGATGCATGGAGTGAAAATTGCAGATAGAGGCATAAATATATATTGGAACATGATGTAAAGGGAGTTACCATACAAGGGGAGAACCAGTGTTGAAGGCTAATTCAGTCAGGGTGGATGTGGCTCTCTCCAAGTAATTGACAGGGAGGTGTCAATACCAAGAGAGGGAAAATTGCTTTTGTAGTGAGCCAGTCACCCCCAGTCCCTCTTCAAGCTCAAATTAATGGTGTTAAGTTTGCAGATCAGTTGTAACTCTGCAATTTCTCTTTGAAGTCTGTTTTTGAAGTTTTTTGAATGGCTTCTTTTAAATGGCTACTTTGAATGGCTACGTTTAATTGTGTTATTGAATATGAACATGAACACGTGTTATGAAAGTCTCATGTGGTCTAGTGGTTAGGATTCTTGGCTTTCACCCAGACAGCCTGGGTTCAATTCCCCACACAGGAACAATGCAGAGCTTCTCCTTGGAGGGGAGACAGGAAACAAAAAGAATGGGAAGGGAGCCTGCCAGCAGCAGAGCTGGATAGAGTTGGGAGCAGTACTGGATTTGACATGGTGCCATAGCGCTAGGCCCAAGCTCCGAAGGGACCTGTAACAGTAACTTCCTCCCCTGTGCAGAGAGGGAGCCGCAGAGCAGCCTGGATTCAGTAGCAGAACTGAGACCCCATAGGGCCCTGGGCAGCTGTAGTTCCTTGACCAGCTCCCTGCCGTGGAGTAAAGAAGGAACATTTCCCAGCATTCCCTTGGCTGCTATCAACAGGAAAGGGAGGGGGGAAGCTGTGAGACTCCATGCGCTGCAGCTTGCTGTGGCTGGGGGGCTGGCTGCTAGAAGGAGGTGCCACCTGTGAATAGGAAAGAGGTGTGACCAAGGAGTAGAAGGCTTTGGCCCAGGTTGCACCCTCAGAAGACTTCCCCGGACAGGCTTAGGGATGCTGGTGTGACCTCGCCTGGCAGCCCCCAAAGATGGAACTGGGTGGACTAACTGGACAGGGCCCCTCTCTGTCTGAAGCTGGGCAAGGGAGATATGTGGATCCCACCAGAAGGTAAAATGGTAAGTAAGGAAGAGGAGGCTCTACTGGACCTGGACAACTTCAGATACAGGACAGGAGGATTTCCACTTCTGAGCCATGAAAATAGAAATTGACTTTTCCTTTCCAGATGTATCTAATATTCATAAAGGGAATCTAGCCCCTGCCTTCCAGATCTGAACACCTCAAAATCAGGAGTGCTCAAGCTCAATTTGGGCAGCTGTTACTTCATTTCTCCCAAATCAAATATGCTGATCCACTGTCATTTACTGTAGAAAAAGTAGGAGAAAATTGAGCAACAAACGCTGGGGTCTTCAGAGTGCTAACGAGGGCTGGAATTGCTATTTTCAACAGCCATTACACTTTTTTTTTTAGTTTTGTTTGTTTAAAAGGAAGACAGTGATATTGCACTGGCAAATTCCCCATAGAAACAAAGAATGGAACAAAAGAATAATAAAGGCACCTCAACTTTCCTCATTTATGTAGGACAGTCTTATTAGATGGTTCCAGACATCTTCCAATCACAGAAGCTGATAATTGTTCCACTTTACTGCAGTTCTGTAACCATGCAGGAACCTAGAGGAGGAAAGTGCCTAACTCCAGAGTCTGCAGCTGCCTAGGGCCAGTGCAGAGGATTTAGAGTCCCTAGTGCTGCCCATGCAAGGTTCAAGCATGCTCAGCCTTGGCATTGCCTCCGCTCCTGCGGCTAGTAGCTGCAGCTGTCTAAGGCTGGCCTCTGGCAGTTGCCCCATGGCTGTAGCTAGAGAAACTACAAGTGGCTCTATGACTCCTGGGGCCATTAAGCTAGAGCACCTAAAGACACTGGAGTTAACCTCAAGGAACAGAGGTCACCAGTAGGAAAGGAATGTCGGGGGAGCAGGGAAGGCGGGAGCAGGTCAGGCTTGCAGAGGGAGCTTCCAGCTGGTTGGGAGCATGTCCAAAGTAGAAAGGAAACAAGTATGGGGAGAGGTGGTGGTGACCAGGTAGCAGACTAGCATGTAGATGGTAGCAGAGGGAGAGACGCTGGTGTCTTCAGATTCCCAAGGGCTAAGTTCTCACTTTGGGGAAATGGTGTTTGCAGGTGGCTTGCTCACATGGCAGGATGGGGGCTGAGGGAGGGATCTGTAAGAACTGATCAGGTGTCTGCTGGCTTTAGGACTTTGAGCTGAGACTAGGACCATATGCAGTGACTGGTGACATGGGGGGGTACTGGAGACATGGCTAGAGAAGGTCTGAATGAGGAAAGAGATAAATCTGTGGGGAGTTTCCTTGGTCACTATGAAAGTTCTGCTCACTGTGGACACTGGTAAACCCACATGGGTGTACAGCTCAATAAGAAAACCCGCGGGCTGAGGGAGCTGTGTATGGCAATGCATATAGTCATGGAGAGGTGTGTGATCAAAATGAAAAATGTCTGTGAGGTTCAGTACCGGGTATACGAAGGCACCAATGGCACTGCCCCACCAGGCCCACACTCGGAGCCCACAGTGACTACACTGGGGCCCACAAATATGTTTGGTGCCAGAGCCAACAAAAGGTTAATCCAGCCCTGACTGCCTGAGCACTATTTCAGCCTCACATTTTTGGGTGGAACTCCCACAGTGAGAGCTGCAGAGCACTCCCCCGCAACAAACACGCACACACTCGTCCTGGTGTTGGGAGGGGAACAGGAGAAAGGACAAAAGAAGAGATGAAGAGAAAGGAGGGAGGGACAGGTGGATGGAGGAAAAGGTGAAACAAAAAGGACAAACCCTAATGTCCCCATGATTCTAAGGGACAAAATCCCAGTTGCGGAATAAAATTCTGCCTCCTTAAGCTCATGTTTTCCATGCCTAGAATTCAACTCTCACCAGATGGATCAGACTGAACAGGTTTCACACCTCCAGGAGGCTCTTACCTTCTAAACAGGGACGGCTGTTTTCTAGTAAAATCACTACAAGGGAAGGAGAAAACTGGAAAGAGGTTTCTCCTGGCGCTCACGTCCGTGAACCCGAATACTCTCTCAGTCCTCAGACAGAGACCTGGAGAAGGAGATTTGGTGAAGCAAAGCCACAGGGGTCTCTGAGGTTTCCCTAGCCCCTGGCCCCTGACTGATGTCAGGATCTCTCTGTGAGGTCACCACCTGCTCACCAATAGTCTTTGACCAATAGTGTGAGGTCCTGCAAAAGGCCTTTGTGATGTCACTGCCACACCCCGCCCTTGCTGTGCCAATGTCCTGCCCCGGCCAGGCACTTTGGAGCTTTGAGCTACTCCCTGTGGATCACCCCACTCAAGGAGCTTTTCTCTAGAGCATCCTCAGATGTCTAAGCACACGAGTGCCATGGCAATGAACTGACACACATGGCACCAAGAGGAGATCATTAGTAGACTAACCTATAGGAGAAGGACACCCCAGCATTAGTAGGGGAGAAATCCCTACTGAACATGCATTACACCTAACAGCCCCTGCGTGGGGTCGGGTGGGGGCTGCGGAGTGGGGAGACCTGGGAAAGGGATGGATGGAAAATGTCTGTGCAGCAGGGACATGGCCGGGGGGCGAGGGGAGAAGAGCAGGTGACCCCTGAGGAGCGGGGAGAAAAAGGGAGGGCTGAGATCCCCTCGGAATTACCACTGCCCCCTCCGTGGAGACCCCCCTCCTCTCCTGTCCTGCCCCCTTTCTCCCTAGAGAGCAACAAGCAACATCCAGGCTGACACCCCCTTCCCTCAAACCCCTGAGAAGTTCCCTGTTCCCCTCCCCCCATTGTGCCCCATTTTCTCTCCCCTTTGCCAATGGCCAGTTCAGATCTCAGGTTTGGGGTGTTTCCCCCCCATTTTCACCTGCAGTGATTTGTCCTTGTGTAGGTGGGAAATGGTTCCCCCGAGTGATTTCTGAACTGGGCAGAGACTGGCGGGGGCCTGAGACAGGGACACCTCTGGGCTGGGCTGGGCTGGGGAGGCCACTCTCTGCTGGCAACAGGGCGTGGGAAGGGCCAGGAAGGGGAGGGGGGAGCAAGTGTCCCCCATAGAGAGGGTCCAGCCCCAGGCTGCTACCAGTAGCACATTCCTATCCTGGCCGGGGGGGGGGGCTTTCTCCAGCTGGGACCTGCCCCCTAGGCAGCCCCAGGCTCTGACCGCACCAGCCCCGCCTGGAGCCCCCAGTGAGTGAGAGACCCCGGAGGGGGAGGGGGAGGGAGCACTGGGCCCTGACAGGAAAGTGACTCTCTCCCCTCAGATCTTGGTGTTTTCCTCTCATGTTATCAAATATGCAGTTTGTGACACAATTTCTTTGCAAATCTCAAAGATTCAAATAAAATAACCTAAACATTTGCCCCACTTCTCTCTAGTTGTCTATTTCTAATTGAATATGCCCTGAGATTTTCCTGTCTCTAATTATAAAATAATAAGAAAATCTCAGATTTACTCCTTTTCTCAGATTATTGAACACAAAATGTTTGCAAATGTTGCCCATTTCCTCTTTATTCATTTATCAAGTATTCATGTGAAACACTCAGATTTTACCTCCTATCAACAACTGATATAAAATCCCTCTGATTTTCCACTTTCCTCTCTATAATTTGCAAAATGGATCCAAAATCTCTGATTTCCACTCTTTGTCTTTCATTTCTGAACACTGATCTGAAAGCTCAGGTTTTCCCTCTGTGTCATTATCAAATGTCAATTAACAATCCTCTCAAGTTTTGTGCTGTTCCTTATGTTTCTAAATCCCAAAAACTTCTTCCTTCGGGGGAACCTGTTGCCCTGAGTCGCTCTCCATTCTGGATGTTGCAGGGGATAAAATTTCCCAGTGATTGTCTTTCCCCTCTCCTTTGAGGATCATTTGTTCCCTCTTTTAGCTCTGTTAGATATTTGCCAAAGAAAGAGACCAGCCTGATATTTAATACACATCAAAGCCAGAGGCCTCCCCCTGTTTGGGGATCAGTGGTTCGCAGCTGGTAGTGGGAGAGTTGGCTGGCCCCTTTTCTTTTCTCCAGCTGGCACAGGATGAGGGGGTCACTCTGAGTGCAGCATGTCTTGAGAAGTATACCAAACCACAAGACAAATGCTCTCTGTGAAGGGTTGCTTCCCGCAGTGCTAAGATGTAGCCACCTCTGGCAGGATCCATGGTGGCTACTATTTGCTAGTGACAGGCCACGGAAATTTCTTACCTATTTTGCCCCTCCATGCCAGGCCTGCACAACATACGGCCCACGGGCAACGTGCGGCCCGTGAAGTCTCACTGTGCATCCCGCAGCCAGGAATCAAAGGGCTCTGGGCTGCCCGTAGCCGCGGGGAATCCAAACCCCTTTAAAGTTCAGCCGCGGCCGGGATTCAAAAGGTTCTGATCTGCCCGCAGCCGCAGGGAGCCCAGAGCTCTTTAAATCTCAGCCGCGGCCAGGATTTATAGGGCTCTGGGCAGGCGGGCGGGGAGCTCAGAGCTCTTTAAATCCCAGCCACCAGGGCCGGCTTTAGGCCAATTTAACCAATTCCCTTGAATCGGCCTTGCTCCTAAGAGGACCCCGCACCCAAGCCCCAGTACCAGCAAAAGCCAGTGCGCTGTACCAGGGTGGCCCAGTTTCCCCAGGGGGCAATTTAAAAGGCCTGGGGCTCCCAGCAGGGGCTGGAAGCCCAGGCCCTTTAAATTGCCTACTAGAGCCCTGCTGCTGGAGCCCTGGGGTATGGCTGCGGGGCTCTGGGGGCTATTTAAAAAGTCTAGGACTCCCATTGCTTCTACCTCCCCGGCCCTTTAAATAGCCACTGGAGCCCCGCCGCTTCCCCAGGGTTCCCGCGGCTATTTACAGAGCTGGGGCAGTGGAAGCAGGGGCGCCCCGGGCCCTTGAAATAGCCCCCAAGCCCCAGGCTGCTGCTGCTACCATAGTGGGAGAGGGGGGGAGGAGGAGGAGGAGAAGGAGGCACTCACCATAGAGGATGGGCTGTACCCCCTGTACCTGCACCCCCTGCCCTACCTCCAGCCAGCCCGTCCCCAGCCAGCCCCTGCTGCACCCCCTGCCCGCACCAGCCCCGCACCTCCTGCCCTGCTTGCACCAGTTCCTGCCTGCAGCCTGCCCATCTCCAGCCAGCCCCACACCCCCTGCCTTGCCTTCAGCCCTGCACCAACCCCTGTCTCCAGCCAGCCCTGCACCCCCTTCCCTGTCTCCAGCCAGCCTCTGCCACACTGCCTGCCCTGCCCGCACCAGCCCTGAACCCCCTGCCCTGTCTCCAGCCAACCCCTGCCATACTGCCTTCCCTGCCCGCACCAGTCCTGCACCCCCTGCCCTGTCTCCAGCCAACCCCGTACCCCCTGCCTTGCCTTCAGCCCTGCACCAACCCGTCTCCAGCCAACCCCTGCCACACCCCGCTGCCTGAAGCCAGCCAGTCCCGCACTCCTTTGTCTCCAGCCCTGCCAACCCATGCCGCACCCTCCCTGTGGCCCTGCCTGAAGCCAGCCAGCCCACCCCACACCTCTTGTCTCCAGCCTGCCCCACACCCCTTGCCCAGCCTGCAGCCAGACCCTACCTCTCGCATCCTCCCCCTCCCCCACCTCCAGCCAGCCCCATGTTCACTGGTGCCCTGCAGTTCTGAGGGAAGTAACCCTGCACACCTGCTTCAATGAGATGGGCAGGGAGCAGCTGGGACCCACACATTTGCACCCTAGCACACCCTAAGGGAGTGGCAGAGCTCATTTCTAGTTCAGACCCATCTTTTTAAAAAAGAACTTTTAGGTAGGGTTAACATACATCTGTACTTTCCCGGACATGTCAGACTTTTTGGTTCTTAAATCGCCATCTGGGAGGAAAATACAGACGTATGGTAACCCTACTGGTACAAAAAATACATACTGTGGCAGAACTTTTTATAGGGAACCGGTTGTTAAGAACTGAAAGGCTTTTTTTTCCCCAGTCATCCCTGCGGGGCCCCGCACTTCCTAAAGCCGGCCTGCCAGCCACGGCCGGGATTCAAAGGGCTCTGGGCTGCTCGCAGAGATTCCCGGCCGCAGCTGAGGTTTAAAGGTCTCAGGGCTCCCCACCGCCACGGGCAGCCCAGAGCCCTTTGAATCCCGGCAGCAGCTGAGATTTAAAGGGCTCAGGGATCCCTGTGGCTGCAGGCAGCACAGAGCCCTTTGAATCCTGGCGGCAGCTCCAGGGGATGGAGTGAGGCTGGGATTTCAAGGGCTCAGGCTCCCCTCAGCAGCAGGAGCTCTGGGACCTTTAAATCCCTGCCCCAGCCCTGAAAAGCTCCGGGTTCCCCCAGTCGTCAGAGCCCCAGGCCCTTTAATTTGACCCTGAGGGCTCCCAGCCACCTCTTTGGCTGGGAGTCCCTGGTTGATTTAACATCAAGTAACACCTCCCCACCACCAACCTTCCTTTTTGACCCACAGCTGTTTTGGTGGGGCGGCGCTGGGGAAGGAGGGTTTGTTTCTGCAGGGCTGGGCGGGGTGTTTCCGCCAGGCTGGGAGGTCCTGAGTGGGGGGTGTTTCCGCAGGGCCGGGGGGTTTCGGTCCTCAGCTGTTTTCTTTGGAGCATTGTGGCTCTCGCTGTTTTACTCAAAGTACTGTACAGGAACTTTTCAGGGGGATTAAGGCAAAATGCCACATTTATTAGTAATACAGGTATCAATTAATACTCTATGATATGCACATGAGATATATATCACAGTCATGCATTCACGCACACACACAGACATAAACACACTCCGTCTTGCTGTTGTTACCAACTAGTTGCTCCCCTTAACTGCACTGGCCAGGTGAGTTAGATGGGAGAGGGGTGGAGCCGGGCTTCTACGGATCCAAATCAGTGGTCTGATGGTGACAAGACGAGATCCGGGGTCCTTCTGCAAGACACCTCGCATTTATAGCAGCTTCCCTCTTATGCAAATCTAGACCAGATTCAAAATCTGGGTCTGCGTCCGTTGGTTTTTGTGCTGCTTTTCTCTGGGTGTTGTCCCAATGCTGCTCAAAGAGGGTGTTTTCTAAAGAAGGTGCTTGCTTCTAATCCCTGAGGCCATCAATATGTCTGCTCTTCTTTATTGGGCCCACTTGACAAGTTGTATTGTCCTTTGCTCTGGCTCCCATTCCCTCTTCAACTGTTGTAGCTGTCTGGAGGTGGGTGTCTTCCAAGCCTCACTCATTCACACCTCATTCAGTCAATAGAGCAATTGATTACAGAGTGCGGGGGAAGATCTTATTCTACTTCTAGCAAAAAGGCACATGTTTTCTTTTACTTTAACTATACTATCCTTAGGGGCTATAACATTTGATACAAAGTTTTCTACCAATTCTCTATATAGGGATCTAATACAAAGTTGTATGAAAATAGAGAGGCACAATGCCAAGTCATATGAATTACAAAATAACATCATGCCGGATGCAATGTCATAAAGATAAAGATACTTAATACAAAATAACACAATGCAACGTTCTAAAGATTTATAGAGATAGTTAATACAGAGATTTCTCTACATCACCACTTTACGAGTTGTGCAGGCCTGCTGACGGCATTTGCGGGGCTTCTTGCTCGTGTGGATTTTCTGATGCTGAATAAGGTGAGAGCTGCGATTGAAGGTTTTCCCGCACTCACTGCATTCATAGGACCCCTCCTGTGTGTGGATTCTCTGATGCCGAATAAGGTGTGAGCTGCGACTGAAAGTTTTCCCGCACTCAGTGCATTCAGGAGAGAGAGGATAGCTCAGTGGCTTGAGCATTGGCCTACTAAACCCAGGGTTGTAAGTTCAATCCTTGAGGGAACCATTTGGGAATTGGTCCTGCTTTGAGCAGGAGGTTGGACTAGATGATCTCTGGAGGTCCTTTCCAACCCTTATAAGCTAGGATTCTATGATAGGATCTCTTCCCTGTGTGGATTCTCTGATGCCCAATAAGGTGCGAGCTGCGACTGAAAGTTTTCCCGCACTCATTGCATTCACAGGGCCTCTCCCTGTGTGGATTCTCTGATGTTGAGAAAGGCCTGATCTGTAAGTGAAGTTTTTCCCACACTCAGCACATGTATTTTTTTTGCTTTTCCCTGCAGATTTCCTGCTGTATTCTGGTTTCCTTAAGGCCCTTCTGAGTTCCCTGACAGGAAATAAATTTATCCATTTTCTCCCCTGGCTGGTTTCCCTGCTCTTTTTCTGGTCTGTGCTGAACCTCACACGTCATTGCATCACCTGCTGTGATAGAGACAGAAACCTCAAACAGGGATGGAAAGGGGAAGGCCAAACCAAAACAAGTGCTGGAGAGAGGACAAATAAAAATCAGGAACTCAGCTACCCCCAACAGGAGAGAGGAGGGGATCAATTCAGCCTTCACATCCCATCCAACTTCACAGGGGGAAGGGAGAAAGCTACTGCCCGGTGTCTGCTAGCATCTATAGGAAGCCTTGAGCTATATTTACCCTGCGGATGCGACCCCTGCTATGGACAATAATGAACTGAGAGACTTCCCAAGAGCTTTGTAGGGCATCCTAGATGTTTCCTTCAGGCACTTACAGATTCTGAGTTGGTTTAATGTTTCCTCATCTGTGCGGGGAGATCTCAGGATCTCTCTTTCCTCTGAACCCTGGAGCTCTGGGACCCATGGCTCTTCCCCTTGTTCCAGCTGGGAGATCATATCACGTTGGAAAACCAGAAACTCCACTCAGATGAAAGAAAACAAAGGAGTTCAGTTGATTTCATACAACATGATCATCAAAAACATTCTGTTAATTTATCTTCAGCGCTTAGTGTGACCTAGTGTGCCTGGGGCAGTCCTCACTGAAAATGCCAAGGTCAGAGCAGGCTGAAAAAGGGAGAGCAGATGCTCCCCATACTGGTGGTTAACACTGAAGTTAAACTCACTGACCAGTCACAAACTGTGCTTCTGATCCCACACACTGGTTAACGAGACTCTGAAAAAAGAAATCACACGGCCCCCTTTATTGCATGACAGTTCTCTGACTCCTAATCAGCAACTAGGTCCCGTACAGTGAGAGGTTATTTAAAAACTCTGCTCACTGTGATACAGCATGGCCAGAGGGCAGCAGGAGAGTGATCCTAATTGGATCCAGGAAGTGGGTGGGTAGAAGGTTAGCCACATTACCCAGGTTTGGATCTCATCCAAAATACCATGCTGCCAGCCAATCCTTTAGAAATTAAACTAAATGTTTAGAAGAAAGAACAAATGAAAGAATGAAGTTAAATTCCATCCTTCCAGACAATTCTTTAGCATCTAAACTAAAGGTTTAAAAGAAAGAAAGACAGAAAGAATTTAAATGGAAAAGCAGTCAGATACATTCCAAAATGGATATATCAGGTTCTTAGCAGTATTGGTGAGTTGCTGGCTTGAAAGTCTGTCTGGAACGCATCCACAACTTGGATGGGTCATTCAGTCCTTTGTTCCAGGGTTCAGTTTGTAGAGAAGTTGCTCCAGAGGTAGGAAGGGGGATTGAAGACAAGATGGAGATGATGCAGCTGCGCTTTATATTTCTTTTGCCATGTGGCTTGTACTTCCTGTGTCCCAAACACAAGCTTCACAGCACATGGCATGGAAAAGCTTTGGAGGTTTCATTACACAGGCAAACCCCGGCATGTCTTGCTGACTCAATAGGTGTGTCCCCTTGGTCCATAGGTTCATTGTACAGCTGATGACCCTCAATGGGCCATCAAACATGCTAGGCAATGTTGATGCCAATATGTCTGGGGGTGTCACCCAGAAAAACTGCACAAGTCTGGAAATACAGATATACCTTACATATCTGTAACTCACAATACAAAGGTGATAGAAACATAGAAACAAAATTATCATACTTGGCAAATCATAACATTTTCACTGACACTTTACATGGCATACCTAGCATGATTCATTGCAATTTTATCAGATTATATTATTTTATTATTAATACCAAAGTGTCTCACAATTTCATGCAGTCTCACACTTGCTAAACTAGTGAATTCCCAGGACCAGTTCCCCAGGTCCTTGAAGATGCCAAACATTGTGCTTAGGAGGGATTGAAATACCCACATATCTGCTGGGAACACACACACAGACACTGTGTCAATCTGTACCCCTGTGTTCACTCTTCTAGAAAATTATGATCAATTTTGTACCCAGTATGGCTTGTGAGGTATCATTAGAAAACGCATAACCTACTGAATATTATCCTCCTGTTAAAATGTGTAGTAACACTGTATGTAAAATTGTGAGATTTTACAGTATGATATTACTGAAAAAGTTACAGCTCTGGGGAACACCCACAGACCAGTTCCTCAGAGACAGCAAGGCAAACAGCTGGTCAAACAGCCATTCTCCTGCAGGGGGAAGGTGTGAAGACATTAAGGGCTGGTCTACACTATGGGGGGAAATCGATCTTAGATACGCAAATTCAGCTACGTGAATAACGTAACTGAAATCGAATATCTAAGATCGGATTACTCACCCATCCTCACCATGTGGGATCGATGTCCGCGGCTCCCCCTGTCAAATCAGCAACTCCGTTGGGGTTGGTGTTGTTCCAGAATCGATATAAGCGCGCTCGGGGATTGATATATGGCGTCTAGATGAGACGCCATATATCGATCCCCGAGCAATCGATTCTAACCCGCCGATACGGTGGGTAGTCTAGATGTAGCCTTACATTCCATCACAGGGACCTATTGAGGCTGTTGTGGAAAACGACCACAGGATTAATATTTGAATCAGCTCAGCCTGAGGCTCTTTTCTTGGTTACAAGCACGCAGGGGGCGACAGCTATTGGAATACTGTTCCTGAGCTAAAAATCACACAAGCCTTTTACAGCTTAAAACCACAAACAATGACACATACGTTGCACGTTAATTTCCTTATTTGGAATATACTGCAAAATATGATGCAGGTCAAAAGCAAGCTGAACAATCAGTTTTCCATATTTGGCCTTTCCTGTTATTTTTATTACACCTGGTGATATGGGAGCAAGACTCTCCATGTCTCAAGAAATGTCACTACCAACCTAGGCCATTTTCACATGCTGGGGTGCAATCCAGATCAGCGAGGAGTTGTGTCATCTGTAATCCTGGGTGAGATTCAGTGTTCTGCTGCTGGAGCTCCCCTGTCTGGATACTCCCAGCCAGCGTTCAAGGACGCACTGAGTGTCTGTATGATAAGTAACCCTGGACTGGCAGCTCTGACTCCAGCCGCCTGCTTGTTACACCCCAAGCACATTCTGGTTTGGGTAGAGAAGGCTCAGGGTTTGAGAGAAGGCTGGGGGTAGGAAGCTTCTGTTCATTATGCTGGACCTAACCCCAGTTTTACTTGAGTAAAGAGGAGATATTTGACATTGTGTGATGCTGCTCCTGTGCTCTGTTCCCAAAGTGTTCTGCAGCAGAGGAGGGTCTCTGGTAGTATGTATGTTACTGGCCTATTGGGGTGATGCTGAAACAGGACAGGGTACAGATGGCATTGTGGGGGTGGCATGAACCTTCACTCTTCATTTCCCCTTCCAAGAACAGAAGGGACAGGAATCCTTACCCAGCAAGACCATCGTCTCATAGTTCCCCTGCATGACATCTCTGTAGAGGGCTCTCTGAGTGGGGTCCAGCAGAGTCCCCTCTTCCCTGGAGAAATACACAGCCACCTCCTCCAAGGTCACCGGCCCCTGAAAGAGCAGGAGTCCAATACTCAGTACCTGCTGACCCACTCACAACCCCACTATTCACGGAACAGCAGCACCAGGGAAATGGAAGCTCCGGGAGGCACATGTTAACAGAGTCCCACCCCACCTTGCTTACAGCAGCCAGGAGGCATCAGAGGGTAGAAAGAGAGAACCTTTGTGTCTCCCATCTGGCAGACAGAAGCAGGGTCTTCACATTTATCACATAGCTACTAGCCAGAGCTTAATATAGGAGATGGGGCTGTCTCTGGACCCTGATAGTGGCTCCCTGGTAGGAATCCAAGCACTCTCCAAATAAAATATATGGAAGAAAGGGGAAGTCAATCATAAAGAATAGAAGTTAGAAGGTCAGAATTGTAGTGCCCATTAACAAAGGTTTAGAGAAAATAGAGCCTATCAAACTAACGGGATATCCTTATTGGATGAGATCAAAAGTTTGGTTGCAGCTAATAGTATTGATGTAATATACCTAAACTTCCGTAAGGGACATGACTTGATTAGCACAATATTTTTACTAAAAAAAACTAGAATGATACAAAAAAAAACACGGCATACATTAAATAGATTAAAAACTCTGATAGTAAATGGGGAACCATGATCGAGTGGATTTCTTTCTAGCAGGTTCCTGCAGGGATTGGTTCTTGGCCCTGTGCTATTTAACATTCTTATCCATGACTTAGAAGAGAGTACAAAATCATCACTGATAAAGTTTACAGTTGCCACAAAGATTGGGGTTGGTGGTAATTAATGAAATGTCAGTAGATTCAGGCTCCATCGCTGAGAGTCTGGGAAGTTGTCCCAGCCCTGGCTGGAGGGTTATTTCCTGTTCCACAAAGAGGGGAAGTTCCATTCCCAACTCCTGTGCCTTGAAATTAGGACCTATCTGACACTACACCCCCATATTCATCATAGTGGTATGATTATAATATGATTAGGACATAATTATGATCTATTTTGTAGAAGATGCATCATGTGTGGTGTCACTGGAAAAATTCTGATTTGCTGAATATGATTATCCTATTTGTGTGCACATATCATGTTCGTATCTGAAGTTATGGATATTGACTCTGTATCTGTATTTCAAATGTGCTTACTCTGGGAAACACCCACAATGAGCCTTTCAGGTACAACAATGAAGAAGCCAGACAGTGCTGATGGCTCAACAAAGACAATGGACTGTGGAAGAGCTTAGCCTTCCTGTGAATGTTTCAGCCAGCCTATGAGTCATGGCTACTATGACTCAGCAGGGCCTGTGACCAGACCACATGACACTAAACTCCATTTTAGTAGCTGTATTTTTCCACAAACTGGACTAGGAACTGAGTTTGGAACAAAAGGTTCCCACCATATGGAAAAGCTACATAAGGTGGGGTGTGACATCATCTCTTGGCCTCATTCTCCACACAAGAGAACTTCTGGAAACACCTGAGAAACAAAAACGGATGTGGGGGAAGTGCTGCTCCCAGGATCAAGAGATTTCTAGCTTGTGTATGGAAACTTGGGGGACTGCTTGTACCATCAGTCAGGGTGAGAAATTGCTAATTCAAATTCTATCCATCTAGTATGTTAGGCTTAGTCTGAGATTTGGTTATTTGCTAAATAATCTGCTTTGATCTGTTTGTTATCACTTATAATCACTTAATCTATCTTTCTGCAGTTAATAAACTTGTTTGATGCTTTACCTTAACCAGCGTATTTTGAGTGAAGTGTCTGGGGAAAATCTCAGCTTGTTGTGCACATCTGTCCCATATCGAGGGGAAAGGGAACTACATTAATTAGTTTTTATTATAGAGATCCCTGTGCACTATAAGATGGTATCATTCTGGATTTATACTACAGCAAGTGTGCAAGGTTGGGGAGTGGGAAATTGGCTCTTGTCTTCTATCTGTCCTTGAGTGGCTTAGGTAACGCACTCAGGTAGCTTAGTTGGCTGCATGGCGCCACCTGCTGTTGTGTTGGGTGATTACAGGCCCTGGAGAGGCTGGCGAAATCTCCAGCAAAGCAGTGTGAGAAGGGCCAGCCCAGCGTGAGGGTTAGAGGACACAGCAGTTCCCAGAAGCTCCACAAACTGCCTCCTGGCGGTGACAACCCATCACGCCCTACACTACACAAGTCTCAGCAGGTTTGTCACATGCTGTCCCCTCCCTTTCTCCACCCGAGATATTTCCTGCTTCCCACCACCTCTAGCAATTCCCACCCTCTTATGCATTTACTGCTCCTCAACCTCCAAGCAGAGCCCGCCACCCTGATAATCTCTTACCTGAGCCAGCTCCATTGCAGCCATTTCCTTGCCCCTGGGAGGACGAGATGATCTGCAGCGAAACATGGATGTTATTCTCTGGCCTGCCGGGGTGAAAAGGGCAAGGTGTGAGAATTCAGACTAGGCTTTTGTCCATTCCACAAGCCGATTCCCCCCAGCTTTTCCCCTGCTAATGCACATTCTAGGTTCTAGCACACTGTGAAGCACAGAGTGACCTTATTCCAGTACAGGCCTAGCCCCCTCCCACCAGGGTGTAACCCTCTGACACATGGGGAAACCCTCCCAGTAACAGTCTCTCTCTTACACGTATCAAGTTTGCGGACAACACCAAGCTGGGAGGGGTTGTAAGTGCTTTGGAGGATTGGATTAAAATTCAAAATGATCTGGACAAACGGGAGAAATGATCTGAAGTAAATAGGATCAAATTCAGTAGAGACAAGTGCAAAGTACTCCACGTTGGAAGGAACAATCGGAGGCCAGAGAAGAGCAGAAACAAAGGAGTCACTTTGGGGGATTCTCCCTGTCATTGTCCCCAAGGCAGCTGTCTCAGGTTTACAAAGGTGTTTCATGTTCCAGCCTTTGTACAGTCTCTCCTGGGAGTGCCCCTTTCATGGACTGGGCCTAGTTTTAGTTTTTGGTAGTTAACAAGCTTGGTTTATTGTTCATCTAACCAGTATGTGTGGATTGAAGTGTGTTGGAAATTCTGTTTGGGATAACAAGCTGGTGCATGTCATTTTCCGCTGATGAAATGACAGACTTCATATGAGCTTGGGTCGTTCAGTAGCGTGCTGGACAGTGCAAGATGCACATTTCTGGGGGAAAGTTGGGCACTTGAGAATTTGCTGGTTTTCTCCTGAGGTGTAATTCATGAGTGGCTGTCTAGCAGCACTCAATACTGTGTAGCTGGGAGTGAGTTACATGCTGGAGACTGTGTGTTAGTTGGCCAAGAGGGGCTGTTCTCGCGGGAAAACAGTGGAAAAGGCACCCCATGCTGGAGGACTGAGGTACAGCTATTTAACAGTCCAGATTGTACTCTGGGTAACATCACAGACACTCATTATGACAGAGCCTCTTACAACACAGAGAAAGTAAATCCATGTCCCAGAAATCGAAGACTCCAGACAGAGGGCAAGTGTCCCTGGCACTGCTTCTTGCTGACAGAGAGGTTCAGAGACAGTGCGAGAATCCTGGGGAAGCTGGGAACAGGAAGCATGGGCTGGCGGGGTTCGGTGGAGAAAGGGAACAGGAAGGGCAGGGATATTACTGAATCCAGGATCTTAGCAGTACTAGATGACAGGATAGCACATAGTGCAGCCCATTGGAAAACACAATCCCAACTATACATACAAAATGATGGGGTCTAAATTAGTTGTTTCCACTCAAGAGAGTGATCTTGGAGTCACTGTGGATAGTTCTCTGAAAACATCCACTCAATGTGCAGCAGCAGTGAAAAAAAGTGAACAATGTAGGAAATAATTAAGAAAGTGATAGATATGACAGAATATCTCATAGATCATATTTGTAAAAACAGCAAATAAATCCATGATACACCCACATCTTGAATACTGCATGCACATGTCACCCCATCTCAAAAATAGAAATATTGGATTTGGAAAAGGTTCAGAAAAGGGCAAGAAAAATGATTAGGGGTATGGGACAGTTATGCCAGACCTAACCCCCAGTTTCACTTGAGCAAACAGGAGATATTTGACACTGTGCAATACGGCTCCTGTGCTCTGTTCCCAAAGTGTTCTGCAGCAGAGGAGGGTCTCTGGTATTATGTGTGTCACTGGCCTATTGGGGTGATGCTGAAACAGGACAGGGTACAGATGGCATTGTGGGGGTGGCGTGAACCTTCACTCTTCATTTCCCCTTCCAAGAACAGAAGGGACAGGAACCCTTACCCAGCGAGGTCACAGTCTCATAGTTCTCCTGCATGACATCCCAGTAGAGGGCTCTCTGAGTGGGGTCCAGCAGAGCCCACTCTTCCCTGGTGAAATACATAGCCATCTCCTTGAAGGTCACCAGCCCCTGAAAGAGTAAGAGTCCAACACTAAGGACTTGCTGCCCCACTCACAGCCCCACTATTTGTGGCAGAGAAGAGTGAATCAAATGGAAGCTCTGGGTGGATCATAGTCAGGAGAGTCCCACCTCGACCTGGCTCAGAGTATCCAGCAAATGCCAGGGTGAGGGGATGAAGAGAGAGCCCCTTATCTCTCCCAGCATATCCATCACCCCCCTACTAGCCACTGACTGATACAGGAGATGGAGCCCCTAGCAGGGTCCAGGGAGAGCTCGCTGGTAGGATGCCCAACACCCTCCTCATTGTGAGGAGTGGGATATGAAGGGAGAGGCAGCTCCAATAAGCCTGACTCATGGGTGTCCCCTTTATATCTCACAGCAGCTGATGGTTAATGAGGTCAGGCTCCAGCACCAGGAGTCTGGTCAGTTTGACTAGCTCCATGTAGGTGGGTTATTTTCTCTCTTCACAAATTAGGGCATTTCCACCTCCAAACCTCCTGGGTCTGTTCCTAGAATCTAGGCCACTTAGTAAATAACTCCCAGCAGGTCTGCCACACCCTGGCCTCCTCCTTTCCCCACGCTGTGAATTTCCTGCCCCGCTCCAACCTCCAAACCAGACTCTGCAAACCTTCCCACCTCTGGTGTATTTGCTCTCCCTTTCCTCCAGCAGGAACCCACCAGCAACCCCCCGATAATCTCTACCTGGACTGACTCCACTGCAGCCATTTCTCTTCCCTGTCCCACGCCAGGCTGGGATGAGCTGGAGCAAAACATTCTGCAGCCTGTCTGGGGGAGAAGGGCAGTTGTGGGCGTTTCACAACCAGTTTTAGTTAATTTCACATCACAATTCCCCCAGGCCCTTTCCCTGCAGACAGACACCCTAGATTCTGTCATGCTGGGAAATGCTCAATCTGTTTATTACAATTTAGACCTGGCCCCTCCTGCCAGGCTAAGTCCACAGACACATTTTTAACCTCCCTTCTCTCTCCCCTCACCCCTTCTCTGAACACAAGGCTAGAAAAGAGCAGAACCAAAGGAGTCACTGTGGGGGATTCCCTCAGACACTGACCCCACGGCAGCCACACCCGAGCAGGGGGAATATGGAGTCAGGAACTGGCTTTTGCTCTGTCTGATCCTTGTTTTGTTCACTGGAAATTGGTTCTGCCCCAGGATGCAGCAATACATGTGTCTGGGTGGACTAGAGAGCTGGAAATCTCTCCCCCACATTCATTTCTCCCACTGCCCCTTTCAGTCTCTCCTTCCCCTGTCCTCTCTCCCTGCCCCTCTGGCTGGGACAGTCCCATTCCTGGGGGCTTTGCTCTCCCATGGCTGGATTTCCTCCTGGCAACCGCTAATGGGAGGAGAAATGAGGTGGTGGTGTTTGTGCAGAGTCACTTTCTTGCCAGACCCTAGGACATTCCCTGAGGTCTTTCAGTTACCTGGAGACTCTGGCTCAGAATTTAGTAGTAACAGGGCCCAGGACTGCCCTAGGGGGCTAGGACCAGCTGCAGAAAGTCATCCCCTGGGCCGGGCAGAGAAGAAGCTTTAATTAAGGTCACTTCCCAGCACAGAGCCCCACTGGGGGAGCAGCAGCTGCCAAGCCTGGTCTCCCAGATCACAATGGAGGCTGCAGCATCTGACCCAGGAAGCTGAACCCCAATATCCTGAGCAGAGAGGGACGGAGTGTATGAGCAGCTTCCCTCCTTTAGCTCTCTGGGGAGAGCAGCTAATGGGAGCCCCTCCTCACAGGGCGAATGGCTGATCTCATTTGACCCACTGTCCATCTGGAATCACTCCTTGTCTTTCCATACAGTGACTCTGGATTAACAACGGTCTCAATGACACCGGATTTCAGAAAGAATGAGTTCAGAACGCTGTGGAAAAGACCATCGTGTGGCAGTGCTGACTCCCTTCCCACCTCCCTCACCCCCGCAGATCTAGGACAAGGACTGGGGGCAAAAATTTTCCAAACGGAACCGAAAGTTCCTGCAGTTTTCAAAAGAGGAGAAAAGTAAATTCTGTGAATTCACACTAACAGTGTTTGCTAAGTGGAGAGAAAGTTATCACAGTTACAGGGCACATGACTGGGGAATGGACTTGGTGACCTGGTGACCAGGAGCCAGGACTCTGGTACAAGTTGACCAGAGAGAAGGATTATGGTTAGCAGCAGCCCCCAGACACCCCCTAGTACCCAGAGCCCAGACCCCCCAGCCAGGGGCCCCAGACACCCCCCAGCCAGGATCCCATCAGATATTCCCTGGGATGCAGCCCCTAGAGTCCCTGGCCAGGGACCCCAGATACCCCTCAAAGCCCCACCGGCCAGAGAACCCCCACCACACCATGATTGCCAGGTTGGGAATCCCAAAGGGTTCCCCCCACCAAGAGCCCCCAGCAGCCAGGGACCCCCTCAAGGGAACCCCTCACCACCGGGAACTCAGTCCCTCACTGCCTGCCTAGGAACTTCCCCACCCTCCAGAACGATCTACCCTGACATTTGCCTGGGACCCCCTCCTCTGCCCAGTGTGACCCCCTGATGCTTTACAGTGCGACCCATCACTCTGCTTCCCTGGCATGCCCTCACCTAGAGCCAGGGATCCCCTCCCCCAGCTCTGTGCACTGGGCATGGCAACAAAACCAGGAACCAGCGGGGGAAGCACAGACAGAGCCCCTGGCACAGAACCAGGCTCCCTCTAACCCTCTGTCCCGCCTCCCCAAGAGACACCCACCCCCACTGTTCTGCAGCCACCAGGCCCAAAGCGATACCCACCTCCAGGACCCATAGCCTCAGGGATGGGCACATCAGAACCACCACCCCCGAAAACCCCAAACCTCCACAACCCACCAACCTGACTAGGGTACCCCCTGCCCAGCCACCCAGAGGCCTCCCCCTACCACAATGCCCCTTCAGCTGCAATCTCCCCACACAGACACCTTCCCTGCCCCTGCAAGGGTTACCTCACAGAGTGTGAGAAGTGGCTAGAAAGTTAACACCACCTCCTGCTGGCCAGTCACACAGGCAGAGGGAGCCTGGGGAGTGCTTCTTTAACAGGAGAATGGAAGGCCTGGAGGGCAAGAAAGATCCACGGGCTGTCACTAGCAAATAATGGCCACCATGGATCCACCCCAGAGGCGGCTGCATCTTAGCACATTGGGAAACAACCCATCATATTCAATTAGAAATAAAACAACTAGAGAGAAGTGGGGCAAATATTTGGGGTATTTTATATCAATCTTTGAGACATGCAGAGAGAACCCTGTCACAAACGACATTTGATAACATGAGAGAAAACCACCAAGATCGGAGGGGATTTGATGTTGCTATTAAATAATTAGTGGAAAAGGGGGACTGTTGGACTGGATTTTATATGACTGTCCAATACATAAACAGAATGTGATGGTCCCCCCCGGCCACGGCGCAACCATTCACGTGAGCAGCTCAGAGCCCTTTGAGGAGCTGATTTAAGGGCCGGGGGGGGAGCTGGAAGGCTCCCTGGACAATGGAAGGGGGCCGCAGGGGAATTGGGAAATGGGGTCTGGGCAGTCTCCATGGGGGATGTGCTCCTCCCTTCCCTTCCCTGCCCTGGTAGAGAACGGGAACCTTATCCCATCCCACTCCAGTGGGAGCCATGTTCTGGGGAATGACCCAGGGCAACAATTTCCCACCCAAACAAGGACAAATCGCTGCAGATAAAATGGGTGGGAAAATCCACCCCCCATCAGAGAGATTTTAAATTGGCATTTGAGAAGTATGGAGAGAAAAGGGAAAATCAGAGGCAATTAGAGAGCTGATCATTGGCGGAGGGGAGAGGAGAATCTCCCTGGATTTTATAGCCACGTGTGATAATGAGAGAGAAAAGGGGAAATCTTGAGAGAATGTGTGTGTGGGAGGAAGTGGCAAAAACAGGGACAGGATCAAGTTAACTCACCTCCCTCCCACCCCAGGAATGTCCTGGCTGCACAGAGACAGATCTACACCCCCACCCCAGTGACCTCCCCCCCTGCAACTCCGGCTTCTCCTCCCCCCTCGACACCTCCACCCTCACACCAAAGGGGGGGGCTCTGCCAGCGCCTCCCCCTGAGCTCAACTCCTGCTCCTCCCCCCAGCCCGGATTGTGCCCTTTAGCCCCCCACGAACCCTGCCTCCAGCTGCCTGACCCCCCCCCGCCCATCAATTTCCTGCTCTGCGCCCGCCCCTCCCACGCTCCCTGTTACTTCTCCGCCCCGCTCCAGCCCCGCCCCCAGCGCCCGGCGGAACGTTACGGCTGGTCCGGGCAGGGGGAAGGGCAGCGGCTTCAGCGGCTGTTACTGGGCATGCGCAGTGCCCGGGAGTAGCACATTGCTATGGGGAGGGATTTAATACACCGCCCACCCCCGCCTGGCCAGGGGTCTGCCCCTTCCCCCCCCACACACGACGGCCTGGCCCCGGCCCCCCCATCCTAGCAGGGCGGGCGGACGGATCCTCCTGCAGCTCCACTGGGGCCGAGGCGCCTTCAAGGCTTCTCCCAGGCTCCCTGGGGCAGAGTCACTTTCCTGCCCCCCAGCGCCTCTCATTCCCCAGGGCCTCCGGGTCACAATGTCCCACCGCCCTTCCCCCGCCTGCAGCTCCGGCTTCTACCCTCCCGCCCCCGCCAGCCACACCAAGGGGAACCCACGGGCCCCAGTCTCTGTCCCCACCTGGATCCCAGCGGGGCCGTGGGCAGATCCTGGCTGCAGCTGACACCAGCGGCTCCGCTCCCGCTCGGGCAGCTCCAGCGCTGCTGGCAACACGTGGAGAACCAGGAAGCAGCTGTTCAGCCCGGGCTCCGCGTCACAATGTGCCAGAGCCCCGCCCCCAGGAGCTGCCCTGCCCATGGGCTGTGCCAGAGCCCCGCCCCCAGGAGCTGCCCCGCCCCCGGGCTGTGCCAGAACCCCGCCCCCAGGAGCTGCCCTGCCCATGGGCAGTGCCAGAGCCCCGACCCCAGGAGCTGCTCCGCCCCCGCTCCATGCTGCAGCCCCGCCCCCAGGAGCTGCCCCGCCACTGCTTTGTGCTGGAGCCCCGCCCCGAGGAGCTGCCCCTCCCCCGAGCTGAGCCAGAGCCCCGCCCCCAGTAGCTGCCCGCACCTGGGATGTGTCAGAGCCCCGCCCCCTGGAATTTCCCCATGTTGGGTCTCTGAGCTTTGTTCTCCTGCCACCTTCTTCCCAGCACCCCCTGCTCCCTTCCTGTGTCTGCAAACATCCCCCCTCCCCCGGGGCCGGCTGCAGTGCTCGCTGAGGTTGACTCCAGTGGCTGAAGTTGCCTCCATCTCTGCTTCACCTGGAGGGGGAGAGACAAAGAGAGGAGATGGTCCCAGGGTGTGAAACCAGAATCAGGGGGCAAGGAAAGAAGGACTGTTTGGAAAGGTGGTTTTTTTTTGTGGGGGGGGGTGAGCCAGAGGGATTCAGAAGAAGTTGGGCAGCAGAGGCTCAGGGAAATTGAGGGGAACCTGCTGGGTGTCTCAGTGTTGCCCAGGGTTTGTACAGCACCTTGCATAATATGGGGTCTGATCTCAGTCGTGGTCTGTGCAGCACCTGGGAGCCCTGATGTCTGTTTCCTGATCACAGGCTCTGGGAATGGAGAGAGGGAAACCTCAGCACCTGAAGGTTAATGCAGCCCTGTGTGCAACCCCTGCTAGGGTGATCCGACAGCAAATGTGAAAAATTGGGATGGGGGTGGGGTTAATAGGCACCTATATAAGAAAAAGACCCAAAAATCGGGACATCTAGTCATGCTAGTGCCTGCTGTTCTCATAAGGGGTCGGCTTAGAGAGGGTTTGGCTACACTTGCAGCTGTCCAGCGCTGGGAGTTAAAGCTGTCTTCCTACAGCTGTTTAGGGAAAGCGCTGCAGTGTGGACACACTGACAGCTACCAGCACTCTGTCATGGCCACATTTGCAGCGCTGTTGGGAGTGGTGCATTATGGGCAGCTATCCCAGCATTCAAGTGGCTGCAATGTGCTTTTCAAAAGAGGAGGGTGGGGTGGAGTGTGACACGGAGCGTGGGGGAGACAGAGCGAGTGGATTTTTGGAGCTGACACTGTGTCAGCTCCCTGCCTGGCAAGTTCAAGCCTCCTCCCCCACCCCTCTCTCATTCACTAAATGCAAATAGCCGCCTTTGTTTTTTTCCTCACAGACCAGATAAGCCGCTGATCCAAAACAGACCCCCCCTCCCCCGTGCCCACCCGGCTGCTTCTCTCCTCAAGCAAACACCAGCTGTGGGTGTTCCAAAGGGATCCCCCTGCCTCTGCTCATTCACTGCAAACAGTAACTGTGTTTGGTTTTTAGATAAGCAGCTTCGGGAGCCTTGAGCTCACAACAAAGCAAACAGAGGCATCACACCAAAACAAAGAGCGTTATCTCTACTTAAAAGCATTATGGGAAGGTTCCGGAGGTCGGTGACAGCGTAGTAATATTAATCACTGTTTACACTGGCACCCCAGCGCTGCATCACCAGCTCTGTTCTCTTTATTCCTCTGGTCGAGGTGGAGCACATGCAGCACTGTAGCCAGGGAGATACAGCGCTGTATGTGCCTTGCCAGTGTGGACGGGGAGTAAGTTACAGCGCTGTAAAGCCACCACCTGCACTGTAACTCTCCAGTGTAGCCAAGGCCTGAGTTGTAGGAATAATAGCAGCCAAGAATCCGGTGGCACCTTCTAGACTAACAGACGTAGTGGAGCATGAGCTGTCGTGGGTGAATACCCACTTCGTCAGATGCAACAATAGTCCCATATGGGCTAGTGGTCAGGATTCCTGGTTTTCACCCAGGTGGCCTGGGTTCAACTTCTGGTGTGAGAAGAGTGCAGAGCTTTTGCCCAGAGTGGGGGCAGGAAATAAACAGGAAGGGATCCTGCCAGCAGTGGAGTTAGACAGTGTAGGGATTGGACCCCAGAAGTGGGGGTGGGGCAGTGGTTTGGGGGGAGATGAGGGAAGGATCCCAGCAGTGCGGGAAGTTGACAACCTGGAGAGCACAGGCCTGGAATGGGGACCTGGAAGAGTGAATGTGTCCCTCTAAACCCATCAACTGCAGACTAGGCAGGCTTGGAAGAATTGTGTATTTGTTGGTAAATGTCAATTTCTGTGTAAACACACAGCCCAATGGCAAAATATTTCCATCAATAATCATCAAAATTGACAGATGGGCAAAGTAAGAAACATGCTGCTTGAGAACTTATCATGTTGTAGGAGCAGCAGTGATCTGTATGCTCTGTATGCTCAAAAGGTCTGTTAAACTCCCCCGGCTTGTGTCCTTTCCCGCTTTGAATGCCTGTGAAGTGGCTTTCCCACTCTCCTTTGTACCTCCAGTGAATGCCCTTCACCCGGCCCATCTGGCCAGTGGTTCGCTGTGTTACATTCTATTGCACCTCAGGGAGACTGATCTTCATCGCACCGTCCATCGCTGTGCTGTGGGACACTTACCTTAAAGGATCCTGACATCTCCACTGCCAGGCCTGTCCTGCGAGCGTGAGTATGAGTGTGACACCCTCCCCCATCCCTTCTTTTGAGCTTAGCAATCATGCTAATAAATGTGCTGCTTTCTGCCAAACTCTGGGGGGGAGGGGCATTATTAGTCCTCTCTAAGCTTACTAACTGACCCAATTTTGGGTAACACAAGCAACATTGTTTGATCTGTTATTGTACCAAAGGAGGAGATGGTTGTCTATAAAGGAGGGTGAAGACTAAATGCCTCTGATGAGAATGGGATTTGAAACCTGCAGGGAGAGCATAATGGGGTAGCAGTCCATCACCTTAACCACTCGGTCACCTCATCTGAGCTGTCAAAAAACGGACAGGAGGAGAAATCTAAGGCCGGCAGAGATAGGGACACTAAGGAGTTTTTAAATACTAAGCGAAAGCAGGGTCTGAATGAGCTCCCCTCTCTCACCTAGTGAGGAGCTGGGGAAAGACTTCCGGAACAGACCGTGTTTGCATAGACACACCTACTCTGGCTAGCTATGCAGCATGATGGGGCCGCTTCCCCAAAATGACCAGTTTGGGATGGTCTTGGGTTACAAATGACTTTAGGATTGAGTGGAATGAAATGTTATTCTCCTTCTTGTATGAGTGAAGGGCAGCAGAACATACCTAGTCCGTCCTGATGGAGGGGTAGGTGAGTGAGGAACAGCTTTTATTGGACTGCAGAGAAGTGATTGAGGACGTCACCCTAAACCAGTGGTCCCCAAACATTTCACATTGTGCCCTCTTAGCCATGGCTGTGGCCCCTCGGAAGCCACGGTCAAGAACCGGGGCTGGGAGGAGTGGGGCTGTTGCTTGCTGGGGTGAGGGGTGCGGACAGGGGTAAAGGGGTCGACGCCGGGCTGGGAGCCAGAGTCTCAGGCTGAGGGTGGGGTTGGGGAAGAGCTGTGGCAGAGTGGTGCTCCCTCCCTGCCCTCTATGTGGGCTGGCTCAGGTCCTGAGGTGCCCCCATGAATGTTCCTCTGTGTCCCCCTAGGAGTCGCACCCCACATTATGGGGACCACTGAACCCTACTCGCTAAGCCAGGGCTAGTGATGCCAAACCCCTGGGAAAGGGAGAACAAGTGTGGGGGCCCCAGCACCAGAACCATGCCCCTACCTTCTGTCTGTGGCTCTACCCCCTTCCACCCATGGCCGCATCCACTGTCACTTCTGTTCCACCCCTTCCCCCACCAGCCCCACCCTATCACTCCTTTACCCCTGCCCCGCTGTGGCCCTGAGACCAGAGAAGCTCTGTGCCCCTGCTGCAGCCCCCGGGCTGTAGCAGGGAGTGGGAGCTCCTCCAGCCCTGGGGCTGACATAGGGGAGACTTTTCCAGGGGGACCTAACTTGGCCAGGGCCCCTGATCATGGGCCCCACTGTCCCCTTGGCAGTGCAAGGTTTGGGGAGGCTGATCCCTCTTGTCATAAACAGATAGCTAAGGGTTAATGTTCTTTTACCTATAAAGGGGTAACACCAGTAACCTAAAACACCTGACCAGAGGACCAATCAGGAAACAAGACTTTTTCAAATCTGGGTGGAGGGAAGTTTGTGTGTGAGTTCTTTGTTCTTTGTCTTGTGTCTGTGGCGTCTCTGCTATGAGAGTGATTTTTCTATCTCCTGCCTTTCTAATCTTCTGTTTCCAAGTTGTAAGTACAAAGATAATAAGACAATAAGTTTATATTGGTTTTTTTTTGTATTTACATGTGTGTAGTTGCTGGAATGTTTAAATTGTATTCTTTTTGGATAAGGCTGTTTATTCATTTTTTTCTTTTAAGCAAATAACCCTGTATTTGTCACCTTAATACAGAGAGACCATTTTTATGTCCTTTTCTTTCTTTTTATATAAAGCTTTCTTTTTAAGACCTGTTGGATTTTTTCTTTAGTGGGGACTCCAGGGAATCGAGTCTGCAGCTCACCAGGGAATTGGTGGGAGGAAGAAGTCAGGGGGAAAATCTCGTTGTGTTAGATTTACTAGCCTGACTTTGCATACCCTCTGGGTAAGGGGGAAGAGAGATTAGCTATCTTGGTACTTCTATTTCCAGGACTGGAAACAGGGAGGGGGGAGTCCCTCTGTTTAGATTCACGGAGCTTGCTTCTGTATATCTCTCCAGGAACCCAGGGAGGGAACACCTGGAGGGGAGGAGGGGGAAGGGAAATGGTTTATTCCCCTTTGTTGTGAGACTCAAGGCATCTGAGTCTGGGGGTCCCCCGGGGAAGGTTTTGGGGAGACCACAGCGAGCCAGGCACTGTATAAATCCCTGGCTGGTGGCAGCTTTACCAGGTCCAAGCTGGTAACTAAGCTTGGAGGTTTTCATGCTAACACCCATATTTTGGACGCTAAGGTCCAAATCTGGAAAAAAATGTTATGACGCCCCTCCCCCCTGAGCCTCCATTACGAGCCGCCCAGGCTACCACTGCTCAGTGTGTGGCCAGTCTCTGTGTTTTCTGCTGCTCGTTCTGGGGAGCCTGGCCGGCCTTAGGGGTGGTGCCCCCCGATAGCCGCCCAGAGCTCCAGGGGTCAAAGGGCACCGTGTGGCAGTGCAAAGGTGCTCACTGCTCTCCCCTGCCCCAATGCTCCTCCATGGGTCCATACAGGTTTGAGGGGAGTCAGGAGCAACCCTATGTGCTCCATGCGTCCTGGTCACTTTTCCCACTTGGGCTGTGCTGTGAGGGGAGCATCAGAAGCTGGTGCTCTCTGCCCTCCCGCTATGCAGCCCGGCTGAGGAAAGTGACCTGGATGCAGGGAGCTCGGATGATCTCACTTCTTGCCCCCACATCCCACAGCCCCTAGGGGTGCCCACATGAGCAGCGTTCCAGGGAGGAGTGGGGGGGCAGCAATGCCAGCTGCTCCATGCACACAGGTCAGTCTCCCCATGTGGGTGCAGGAGGGGGTGCAAGGGTTTCTGTGATGCCTATTCTATCAATATCGTCACTCAATACCAGGCACTCAAATTCACCAGTCTTAGTGCTTAGACGTTTAGCGTTTGTATTTAAGCACTTCTAAAATGTGTCCCATTTTAGCTGTCTGCTATTACATGATGTAATTGAGGGAGACTCTTTCATTTCACTGTTTCTCATCAGAACCTACCTGTACATTATCATCTTCCATCCTCTCCACCTTACTAGGCTATAGAGAATCCCTGTGAATAGTTCCTCTCCTAACGGATGTCTCTGTCTGAACCCTGTGCTCCTCAGCGCCTGTCGGCTTTCCCCAGCTCTGAGGCTGTGTCTACACCGCGCACCTTACCACGGTGCAGCTGTGCCACTCTAACCATGCCATTGTAAGGTGCGCTGTGTGGCCGTCCTTATCGCTGAGAGAGAGCTTCCCCGGCAACAAAGCCAAACTACCTCCAATGAGGGGCAGGAGCTTTGTCACCGGGAGCACAGCTCCACCTATGATGCGCTGTTCACACTGCCGCTTTTCTTGGCTCAAATTTTGGCATTCGGGGAGTGTTTTTTCTCACCGCAGAGAGACAAAATTTTTAGCAACAAAAGCCGAAATTAAAAAAAACTCCTCTGCAACCTATTTAATTTTACCTTTATACAGCCTTTATACTGCCTCCAGTTCTGGTATCCTCATTTGAAAAATATGTTGTGAAATTGGAGCTAGGGCAGCAAAGAGCCACCAAATGTTCTGAGGGCTGGAGAAAAATGCCTTCCAGTGAGCTATTGAAAGAGCTCAACCTGTTTAGCTTATCAAAAGAAGATTGAAAGGTGATTTCATTGAAATGTTGAAGGGCCTTAATGGAGAGAAAAGATTGGGTATTTACGGGCTCTTGAATGGAGCAGAGAAAGGCATAACAAGACCCAATGGCTGGAAAGTGATAAGAGACAAATTCATATTACAACTGAGGCACAATAGTCAACAGCGAGGATGATTCACCACAGGAGCAAGCTACCAAGGAAAGTGGTGGATTCACCATCTCCTGATGTCATTTAATGAAGACTAGATGCCTTTCTGGAATGTGTTTGCCCCCAAAGTAGCTGTTATGTCATACAGGAGGCCTGTGATATACAGGTTAGATGCTCTAATGGTGTCTTCTGACCATGAAGTCGACTAATTTCTGAAAAACTGAGTGTAGCATTGGGAGCAGCGTCTGATGTTTTCCTGTCTAGCCGGCTTGCTGCCTAGAACGAACGCTCCTTGAGTGGGGTGATCCACAGGGAGTAGCTCAAACCTCCAAAGTGCCTGGCCAGGGGCAGGACATTAGCCCAGCAAGGGAGGGGTGTGGCAGTGACATCACAAAGGCCTTTTGCAGGACCTCAGACTATTGGTCAAAGGTGGTGGGGAGGTGGTGACCTCACAGAGAGATGCTGACATCAGCCAGGCAGGACAGGGGCGAGGGGCCAGGGAAACCTCAGAGACCTCTGTGGCTTTGCTTCAGCACGTTTCCTTCTCCAGGTCTCTCTTTGAGGACTGAGATATTATTTGGGGTCATGGACGTGAGCGCCAGGAGGAACCTCTTTCGAGTTTCCTCCTTCCCTTGTAGTGATTTTACTAGAAAACAGCCGTCCCTGTTTAGAAGGTAAGAGCCTCCTGGAGGTTTGAAACCTGTTCAGTCTGATCTATCTGGTGACAAGTGAATTCTAGGCATGGAAAACACGAGCTTAAGGAGGCAGAATTTTATTGCGCACCTGGGATTTTGTCCCTTAGAATCGCTGGGGACATTAGGGTTTGTCCTTTTTGTTTCACCTCTTCCTCCATCCCTCCCTCCTCTTCTTCTCTTGCTTCTTTTGTCCTTTCTCCTGTTCCCTTCCCAACAACAGGACGGAGGTGTGTGTGTGTTGCAGGGAAGTCCTCTGCAGCTCCCACCATGGAAGGTCCACCCAAAAATGTGGGACTGAAATAGTGCTCGGGCAGTGATCCCCACCGGTGACCTGGGCCATCCTTTGGGCTCTCTGGTGAGAACCCTCAGCCTCCCGTCCTCCGTCTCTACCCTGATTGGTTGAGCAGGGGGATATTGACAGGGAGGAGACTCAGGTCCTTGTTGTTCTCTTTTAAGATCAAGTAAATAAGTCAGAACCAGTTCTATCTTTGATTAATTTTGCTGCTTCTCTGCATTAATTGTCTCTGAGCAGTTGATGATTCCCTCTAACATTGCAGTTCTCCTCAAATACTTGCTGAATAATTGCTGTCACTGTTGTTGGTCTGGAGCTCATCTGAGAGCACAGTATTCAGGTCATTCAATGTCTGAAATTCAAGATCCGATGGTTTGTTTGAAAATCAGGGCTCTTCGGTCCTATTCCCAACGCTGCCTCTGACGGACTGTGTGACCTAAGACAAGTCAATTCTTCTTTCTCAGCCTGAGCTTCTCCCTCTTTCAAGTAGGGATAATAATGATCCGCTCTTACCTACCTCAGGGTGGGTGAAGGATGCGGATCCATTTGGGAGTGTCACTAGAAGTAGTGCATAATATGAAGTTTCCCAGATTATGACATAATAGATTAGCTGAAATCGTCTATTTTATTTGTATTTTTTTATTTTGAAATTGTTAATAGTAGCAACGACTTAGCTCAGATTGAAGCATCTTATCTAATGGTTGAGATGTAAGTGTCTCCTCTTTGTGTGCGAGGAGACAATTTAACACACTCTGACAAAGAGGAGATGCTTTTGTTTTGCAACAAAATATTTTTGCAAAGATCTTTCATCCCACTTGTTATGATTCTGAGAAACAAACTGGTTTAGTCTAAATGGGATTTTCGGACAGAAACGGTTTGAATGAAATTTTCCCACCATCTCGATTCCTGGGCGCTGGGGTGTTTTCATCTGTTAGAACAGGAGTCAGAACTGGTTGCTTCTCTTTCTGGCTCTGCCATCGCCTTGTTGTGTAGGCCTTGGGTAGGTCACTTCCCTTCTCCCATCTGTCCAATCGGAACAGGAACAGTTCTCGAACTATGGGCAGTTTAGAGCCCAAGTGAGATAAGGGGTATTAAAGCCCTCTGTGAAGGAGAAAGGGGAGTTTCACAGTGTTTAGCACCAAGGAATTCTAAAGTTTGCTAAAATGTCTAGTCTGTGGAAACAAGAAATGGTCGGGGCCAAACTTATTAACCACTGCCTTTTTAAAGCCCATTCAAAGATGTGAGTCCCTATCTTTTAGGTACCTGTGGTTCTTTGCCAGCAGCAGAGAAGAGGTTCCTGCCTCCGTTTTTGTGGCCTTAACAAACCAGGTGTTGTGCCCCAGTTCTCGTCTGAGACCCCTGAAAAAGAACATCTTCCCATCCATGAACAAGACAGGACCTATCTTTCAAAGGGGAACAAAAAGACCTCTGGGACTTACAGACTAGCTAGCCTGACTGCCATAGCTGGAGAGATCCTGCAATACATTCTTAAACACTCAGTTTGTCAGCAGCACCTACAGGATGATTTGGTTCTTCTGACTAGTGAGCGTGGAATTGTCAAGAACAAATCATTCCAAACCAATCCTCTTTCCTTCTTTGGCAGGGTTCTGGGCCTGGTAGAGGTGAGTAAACAATAGATGGGATCTAGCTTGGTGTTACTAAGGCTTTCGACACAGTCCCATAGGACATTCTCAGAAGCAAACGAGGGAAATGTAGTCCAGCTGTCAGGCAGGCAGTTCGTGGGGCAGGGCCGGTGCAAGGAAGTTTCATGCCCTAGGCGAAACTTCCACCTTGCACCCTCCCCCCCCGCACCCCTGCCCTGAGGCGCCCCACCCGTGGCAGCTCCCCCCTCCACCCTGAGGCTCCCCTCTTGTGGCAACTCTCCTGCTCTGCCCTGCGGCACCCCCCTCGCCCGAGCTCACCCCTGCTCCGAGCACGAGCACCCCGAGCACGCCGTGGCCGCTTCACTTCTCCCACCTCCAAGGCTTGCGGCGCCTAAGCCTGCCAGGCAGTCAGGCACCCTCCTCTGAGCCACAACAGCCCTGACAGTTGACAATAGAGGCACCTTAACCCCTGAGTTCCTTCAATGTGTCCCCCTCGGGGGTCCAGCTCCGATCACCAGATACTCGGGCTATGTCTATACCACCTGCCGAATCGGTGGGCAGCGATCGATCCAGCGGGGGTTGATATATCGCGTCTAGTGTAGATGCAATACATTGAGTGCTCTCCCCTCGCCTGCTGTACTCCAGCTCGGTGAGAGGCGCAGGCAGAGTCTACGGGGAGCTGCAGCAGTCAACTCACCGAGACTGTGACATTATAGTTGTTAGGCCTGAATAAAGATATAGCAGACAAAACCAGGTATGCCAACCTGACCAAAGTCAGGCTAACAGAGGTTTGTGGGTAATCCCTGAGTGGAAAACACTGAGAGGCAGCAGCATGTCTCACAAGCGCTGGGAAAAAGTGAGATAAGAGAGAAGCTGCATTCCTGGCATAGTACCAGATGTGCTGTGTTCGGGCAGCTCCTTCGAAGAACTGATAAGAGTCCTAGTTTCCCAGCCTCCTTGTTTTCGCTCCCTGGTTTTGTTCATTGTTTGTTTTTAACTCCCCTACATTTCTAACTTTAGGCATGCATGTATACTAAAGGTGTCTAGTTTCTAGTTGTTAGAAGAAGGGGGTGGGTTGCTCCAGTGAATAATTTATGACGCGACGGAACTGTCTATATAGGCTTATACTAAGATGTAAAGAGCAGGCTGGTTCTCTCTGGAGACGAGCTGCTCTCTATTGATGCCTGCACTTGTCAATAAAGAGCTTTTGATCGGACCTTGCTGGTGTTGCCTGTCTCTCTCGCGGTCAGACAACGAACTTTGCCGTCTGGGTTAGAGTCCCTGACATAAGTATAATCTAATATCTCATTGAAAGGTGACAGGGCCAGAAAGAGTTAATTAACTCACCTCACCGACTGACCTGACCCGTGGGTGAACCTTAAAAACTGGTTAACAAGATATGTAAATGAACAGAGCTTTGAAATGCAAGTCTGCAGTGTTAGAGGTAGAAGGGGAGGTGTTTGCTCAGGTCTTGTGATGTCAGCAAACAAGTCTTGTCTATTGCTCTAGTTTTAATTCAAAGAGCAAAAAAAGAATATTAACATTTATGATGATACTTGAGTGAAATAGTATTATTGTCTGTGTCTCTTTGAAGGTTGTGGTAATCTGTATCTGAACTGTTTGATGGATGTACTAATTGCCAGGATGTTTGGAAGAAGAGTTAAGCCTATTGTTTTCTCAGGCTGAAAGGCTGCTGGAAATGTTTAAGAACCTGGGACACGATCCTTCTTCATCTCAGATCTGCTTTGGGTTTCAAGAGGGGGAAACCTTAAGCCACAAGGATTGAGATCCCCAGTCATTGACTGGAGCCACCCTGAATATGGACAGTGGATTATAACCTATGGACTATTTCTAAAAGGACTTTTGGCAACTACAAGCTCATCTCTACTTTGTATCTGAACCTCAAAAATTGAATTCAAGTCTATATGTCTATTAATCTTTTAACCAACACTCACTCTCTCTCTTTTCTTTTCTAATAAATTTTAGCTTAGTTAATAAGAATTGGCTATAGCATGTATTTTAGGTAAAATCTAAGTTATAATTGAACCTGGTTATGTGGCTGATCCTTTGGGATCGGAAGAATCTTTTCTTTTATATGATGAAGTAAGATTTTCAGGAATCATCATCATATCTAACAGGTGTGTCTGGACGGAGGCCTGAGGCTGGGTACTTTAAGGGAACTGCGTGGTTTAAACTTCTAAGTAACCAGTGAGGTACTACGGAAGCTGTTTTGTGCTGGCTTGGTAAATCTAAGTATTGAAATAACCAGCAGCGTTTGGGATTTGTCTGCCCTGTTTTGTTTGCAATTCACTCTGATTGAGTGAGCTGAGCTGGCTCCCACGGGCAGCACCGTCACACCTACAGCCAGGCTGCAGAGGTCTGGGGGATCTTAGGGGCCTTGGGGTGCACAGATACCTATGTCCAGGCCATAGCGGTCCCTGGGGGGCTTAGAGAGTTTGGGGGGGACACAGATACCAATCTCCATGCTCTATGGTCCGATGGGGGCTTAGAGGGTTCGTGGGGGGCACATATTCCTACATCCAGGCTGTAGGGTTACCAGGGGGGCTTAGGGGGTTAGTGGGGGGCAAAGATACCTACGTCCAGGCTGGAGGCATCCTGGGAGTCTTAGGGGATTTGTGGAGGCCAAAGACACCTATGATGTCCAGGCTGTAGGGGTACCAGTGGGTTTTAGGGGTTCGAGTGGGCACAGATACGTATGTCCAGGCTGTATCGTTCCCAGGGGGAGTTAGAGGTTTCGTGAGGGGCACAGATATCTACGTCCAGATTGTAGATGTCCCGGGAGGGGGGGGTTAGAGGGGTTGTGGGAGTGCAAATACCTATGTCCAGGCTGTAGGGGTTCCTGGGGGCTTAGAGGGTTTCTGAGGGGCACATATACCTATGTGCACACTGGAGTGTTGCAAGGGGCTTATGGAGTCTATATGGGGAACAGATACCAATGTTCTGGCTGTATAGGTCCCTCGGGGGCTTAGGGGGTTTGTGGGGGGCACAGATACCTAAGTTCAGGCTGGAGGGATCTCTGAGTGTCTTAGGTGTTTGGTGGGAGGCACAGATACCTACGTCCAGGCTGCAGGGGTCTCGGAGGGGCTTAGGGTCTGTCACGGAGTGTGGGGGAGTCCGGTCCTGCACCCCTCTTCCTGGGACTCACAGTGACTCTCAGCCAGTCAGTAAAACAGAAGGTTTATTGGACAACAGGAGCGAAGGATACAGCAGAGCTTGGAGGCACAAGCAGGACCTCACAATCAACTCCTTCTAGGGGTTCAGGAAACTTAGTTCCCAGTTTGGGAATCCCTGAATTCCAACCACCCAGACCAAAACCGAAACTGAACTAACCCAACTCCCTCCAGCCGGCCATTTGCTGTGTCCAGCTTCCCGGGCAAAGGTGCTGACCCCTCCCCCCGCCTAGCTCAGGTTACAAGCTGAGCACGTGTCCGGTCCTAAAGTCACCCCCTGCTCTCCCATCCCCCACACAGACAGTCCCTACTCCATCACAGTAATGAACAGAGCATTTCCCGCATGGAGCAAGAGTGACACCATGTGGCCACGCACGGTAACGCACAGAACATTTCCCATATGGAGCAACTGTGACACCGTGTGGCCAGGCAGGGTAATGCACAGAGCATTTCCCACATGGAGCAACATTGACGCCTTGTGACCACACCAGCTAATGGACAGAGCATTTCCTGCATGGAGCAACAGTGACACCATGTGGCCATGCAGGGAAATGCCCAGAGCATTTCCTGGATGGAGCAGCAGTGATTCCATGTGGCCACGCAGGGTAATGCACAGAAAATTTCTCTCATAGAGGAACAGTGACAACATGTGGCCATGCAGGGTAATGCACAGAGCATCATGCCTATGTAGAGGTTGTAGAGATCCCTGGGAGGCTTAAGGGTCGTGGGGGGCACAGATAGCTACGTCCAGGCTGGAGACATTCTGGTGGGCATTAGGGGCTTCATGAGGGGCACAAATATCTACGTCAGCGCTGGAGAGGTCCCTGGATGGCTTAGGGGGTTGTGGTGAGCATAGGTACATATGTCCAGGCTGCAGGGGTCCCAGAGGGACTTAGGGGGTGTCACGTAATGTGGTGGAATCTGGCCTTGCACCCCTCTTCCTGGGACACACCGTGACTCAGCCAGCCAGTAAAACAGAAGGTTTTTTTGGCCAACAGGAACGAAGGATACAGCAGGGCTTTTGGGCACAACCAGGACCCCTCAATCGAGTCCTTCTGGGGGTTCAGGAAGCTTAGTTCCCAGTTTGGGATTCCCTGAATTCCAACAACCCAGCTCCAAACCAAAACTGAACTAACTCCCTCCAGCCAGCCCCTTCCTTTATTCAGCTTCCTGGGCAAAGGTGCTGACCCCCTCCCAGCTGCCTAGCTTAAGTTATAGGCTTAGGTCCTGTCCCTCACCTAAAGTCACCCGCTGCTCTCCCATCCCCCACACAGACAGTCCCCACTCCATCACAGTAACGCCCAGAGCATTTCGCGTATGGAGCAACAGTAACACTGTGTGGCCATGCAGGGTAATGCACAGAGCATTTCCCCCGTGGAGCAACAGTGACACCATGTGGCCACACAGGGTAATGCACAGAGCATTTCCTGCATGGAGCAAGAGTCACACCGTGTGGCCACACAGGGTAATGCACAGAGCATTTCCCGTATGAAGCAACATTCACACCTTGTGACCACACCAGGTAATGGACAGAGCATTTCCTGCATGGAGCAACAGTGACACCATGTGGCCATGCAGGGAAATGCCCAGAGCATTTCCTGGATGGAGCAACAGTGATTCCATGTGGCCACGCAGAGTAATGCACAGAGCATTTCTCTCATAGAGGAACAGTGACAACATGTGGCCATGCAGGGTAATGCACAGAGCATCACGCCTATGTAGAGGTTGTAGAGATCCCTGGGGGACTTAGGGGTCATGGGGGGCGCAGATAGCTACGTCCAGGCTGGAGACATTCTGGTGGGCATTAGGGGCTTCATGAGGGGCACAAATATCTACGTCAGGGCTGGAGAGGTCCCTGGATGGCTTAGGGGGTTGTGGTGAGCATAGATACATACGTCCATGCTGTAGTGGTCCCTGGGGGTTTAAGGAGTTGGTAAGGGTCACAGAAACCTACGTATGGTCTGGAGGGGTCCCTGGGGGACTTAAGGGTTTGTGGTTGCGCAGATACCTACGTACCGGTTGGAGGGGGCCCTGGGGAGCTTAGGGGGTTTGTGTGGCGTACACATAGCTATAACCAGGCTAGTGGGGGCCCTATGGGTCTTAGAAGGCTGGTGGGGGGCAGAGATACCTATGTAGGGACTGGAGAAGTCCTGGGGAGGGCTTTGGGGGTTCCTGGAAGTCACAAATATCTACGTCCAGGCTGGAGGAGTTCTGGGGGTATTAGGGAGTTGTGCGGGGGCACAGATACCTATATCGAGGCTGTAGGGGTCCTGGGGTTGCTTTGGGGAATTTTGTGGTACAGATACCTACTTCCATGCTGTAGGGGTCGCTGGGAGGATCAATCGGTTCGTGAGGGTGCACAGATATCTACGTCCGGTCTATAGGGATCCTGGGGGGGGTTTAGGGTTTTGTAAGGGGCACAGATACATTCATCCAGGCAAGAGGGGTCCTAGGGACCTTAGGGGGTTCATGCTGGGCACAGATACCTGCGTCTAGGCTGGAGGGGTTTTGGGGGTCTTAGGAGGGTTGTGTGGGCACAGTTACCTATGTCGATGCTGGAGGGGTCCTGTCATGTCTTAGCGGATTCGTGGGGTCAGAGATACCTACATCTAGGCTGGAGGGGTTCCGGGGGGTTTAGGTGTGTTTGGGGGGGGAACAGATACCTACATCCTGATGGTAGGTGGCCCTGGGTAGCTTAGGGGGTTTTTGTCGGTCACAGATACAAACATTCATGCTGTAGGGGTCCCGAGGGACTTTGTGGGGCTCTAGGGGTCACAGATACCTACCTACAGTCTGGAAGGTTCCTGTGGGTATTAAGGGGTGTGTGGGGCATACAGATGCCTACATCTGGGCTTGTGGGTTCCCTGGGGGGCTTAGAGGTTTGTGGAGAGCACAGATACCATTATCCAGTCTAGATGGGTTCTGGTGGGATTAGGGGGTTGTGGGGGGCACAGATACCTATGTAAGCAGAAGCAGGATGAACTCTACCCTCACATCTGGTGGTGAATTATGGCAAGTGTGGAAAAGGATTTCAGGGTCTGATCATGTTTGCATAGACACACTCACCGTGCGTGACACGGCCACGGCAGCCTGGGATGGTTACTTTGGCAGCTATGGTATCCCCAGTTTATTTGTTGTTGGGGTGTGAGATGTGGAGTGTTGTCACCCTGATTGTGTGGATGAGGAACTGTGAAACAGCTTTGAGACAGGGATTCTCACCATCAGTTGAGTGGCACTCACTAGATAAGGGAGTGGGCTCGTTGGGTGAGCTAGAGTCACTAATTGCACTTTTTTTCTTTTAACAGTTGAATAGCAGTGTTGATTTTTTATTCTCTTAAAAGTTGAGTTTCTAGATTCTTGAGCTGAAATCAGTGAAGAGATGTATTAGCTTGTCGGGAACTCTAAAACTGTATTGCAAAACACAGTAGTTGACAGACAAGAGCAGTTTGTGGGAGTGTCCCACGGAGTGAGGTGAGTCTAGCAGTTTTGGGGGATAGCAGGAGCAGAACACAGGTCGGCTGGCAGAGCAGCTGGTGGACCGAGCTGAGCAGTTTGTGGGGAAGGCAAAAGCAGAATCCCATGGAGAGGCAGAGCAGTCAGCAGTGGACCACATAAGTTGCCCCTTTCTACTCAGGCTGGCAGGGGAAAAAGCCCTGCAGATAGACTCTTGAAGTCTGGGGTTGCGCAACTGTGGGTGATTTTCGGGTTGCTGGACTCTTGAAACGTTGGAGATATTGGACTTTGGATCCTTGGGGTGATTTGGGGATTGCTGGACTCATGAGCCCAGGGAAAAGGACACGGCCTAGTTGAGGTGTTTTCCCAATTTAATGCTATGTTGTTTATCTCACGTTATTAAACATTTTCTGCTACACCCAGACTCTGTGCTTGCGAGAGGGGAAGTATTGCCTCTTTGAGGCACCTAGGAGTGTGTATGTAAAATTTTCCCATGTCACTGGGTGGATGCTCGAGCTGGTTTGCATTACATTGTAGGCAAGGGACCCCTATGTATTGAACCCAGTCCTTGCTGCTATCAGTTCGGCCTGGCAGAAGGGTTCTACCTACGTCCAGGCTCAAGGGGTCCCTGGGGGGCTTAGGGAGTTCGTGGGGGGCACAGATATCTAGGTCCAGGCTGTAGGGGGTCGGGGGGGGGCTCAGGAGTTTGTTGGGGGGCACAGATACCTACGTCCAGGCTGCAGGGGTCCCAGAGGGACTTAGGGGGTGTCACGTAGTGTGGTGGAATCTGGCCCTGCACCCCTCTTCCTGGGACACACAGTGACTTAGCCAGCCAGTAAAACAGAAGGTTTTTTTGGCCAACAGGAACGAAGGATACAGCAGGGCTTTTGGACACAACCAGGACCCCTCAATCGAGTCCTTCTGGGGGGTCAAGGAAGCTTAGTTCCCAGTTTGGGATTCCCTGAATTCCAACAACCCAGGTCCAAACCAAAACTGAACTAACTCCCTCCAACCAGCCCCTTCCTTTATTCAGCTTCCTGGGCAAAGGTGCTGACCCCCTCCCAGCAGCCTAGCTTAACTTACAGGCTTAGGTCCTGTCCCTCACCTAAAGTCACCCGCTGCTCTCCCATCCCCCACACAGACAGTCCCCACTCCATCACAGTAATGCCCAGAGCATTTCGCGCATGGAGCAACAGTAACACTGTGTGGCCATGCAGGGTAATGCCCAGAGCATTTCCCCCGTGGAGCAACAGTGACACCATGTGGCCACAAAGGGTAATGCACAGAGCATTTCCTGCATGGAGCAAGAGTGACACCGTGTGACCACACAGGGTAATGCCCAGAGCATTTCCCGCATGGAGCAAGAGTGACACCGTGTGGCCACGCAGGGTAATACACAGAGCATTTCCTGCATGGAGCAACATTGACACCATGTGGCCACGCAGGGTAATGCACAGAGCATTTCCCGCATGCAGCAACATTGACACCTTGTGACCACACCAGGTAATGGACAGAGCATTTCCTGCATGGAGCAACAATGACACCATGTGGCCATGCAGGGAAATGCACAGAGCATTTCCTGGATGGAGCAACAGTGACACCATGTGGCCACGCAGGGTAATGCACAGAGCATTTCCCGCATGCAGCAACATTGACACCTTGTGACCACACCAGGTAATGGACAGAGCATTTCCTGCATGGAGCAACAATGACACCATGTGGCCACGCAGGGTAATGCACAGAGCATTTCTCTCATAGAGGAACAGTGTCAACATGTGGCCATGCAGGGTAATGCACAGAGCATCACTTCTTTGTAGAGGCTGTAGAGATGCCTGGGGGACTTAGGGGTCGTGGGGGGCACAGATAGCTACGTCCAGGCTGGAGACATTCTGGTGGGCATTAGGGGCTTCATGAGGGGCACAAATATCTACGTCAGGGCTGGAGAGGTCCCTGGATGGCTTAGGGGGTTGTTGTGAGCATAGATACATACGTCCATGTTGTAGTGGTCCCTGGGGGTTTAAGGAGTTGGTAAGGGTCACAGAAACCTACGTATGGTCTGGTGGGGTCCCTGGGGGACTTAAGGGTTTGTGGTTGCGCAGATACCTACGTACCCGTTGGAGGGGGCCCTGGGGAGCTTAGGGGGTTTGTGTGGCGTTCACATAGCTATAACCAGGCTTGTGGGGGCCCTATGGGTCTTAGAAGGCTGGTGGGGGGCAGAGATACCTATGTAGGGACTGGAGAAGTCCTGGGGAGGGCTTTGGGGGTTCCTGGAAGTCACAAATATCTACGTCCAGGCTGGAGGAGTTCTGGGGGTATTAGGGAGTTGTGCGGGGGCACAGATACCTATATCGAGGCTGTAGGGGTCCTGGGGTTGCTTTGCGGAATTTTGGGGTACAGGTACCTACTTCCATGCTGTAGGGGTCGCTGGGAATCAGTGGGTTCGTGAGGGTGCACAGATATCTACGTCTGGTCTATAGGGATCCTGGGGGGGGCTTATGGGTTTTTAAGGGGCACAGATACATTCATCCAGGCAAGAGGGGTCCTAGGGACCTTAGGGGGTTCATGCTGGGCACAGATACCTGCGTCTAGGCTGGAGGGACTTTGGGGTCTTAGGAGGGTTGTGTGGGCACAGATACCTATGTCGATGCTGGAGGGGTCCTGTCATGTCTTAGCGGATTCGTGGGGTCAGAGATACCTACATCTAGGCTGGAGGGGTTCTGCGGGGATTAGGTGTGTTTGGGGGGGGAACAGATACCTACATCCTGATGGTAGGTGGCCCTGGGTAGCTTAGGCGGTTTTTCTCGGTCACAGATACAAAGATCCATGCTGAAAGGGTCCCGAGGGACTTTGTGGGGCTCTAGGGGTCACAGATACCTACCTACAGTCTGGAAGGTTCCTGTGGGTATTAAGGGGTGTGTGGGGCATACAGATGCCTACATCTGGGCTTGTGGGTTTCCTGGGGGGCTTAGAGGTTTGTGGAGAGCACAGATACCATTATCCAGGCTTGATGGGTTCTGGTGGGATTAGGGGGTTGTGGGGGGCACAGATACCTATGTAAACAGAAGCAGGATGAACTCTACCCTCCCATCTGGTGGTGAATTATGGCAAGTGTGGAAAAGGATTTCAGGGTCTGATCATGTTTGCATAGACACACTCACCGTGCGTGACACAGCCACGGCAGCCTGGGATGGTTACTTTGGCAGCTATGGTATCCCCAGTTTATTTGTTGTTGGGGTGTGAGATGTGGAGTGTTGACACCCTGATTGTGTGGATGATGAACTGTGAAACAGCTTTGAGACAGGGATTCTCACCATCAGTTGAGTGGCACTCACTAGACAAGGGAGTGGGCTCCTTGGATGAGCCAGAAACACCAATTACATCGTCTTTTCTTTTAACAGTTGAATAGTAGAGCTGGTTGTTGAGTTTCTTAATAACTGAAGATCCAGGTTCCTGACCTGAAGTCATTGAAGTGCTGTGTTAAATAGTGGGGGAGTTTGAAACTATATTGCAGAGCAGCTGATGGAGAAGAGCAGTTTGTGGAACACTTGGAATGACTCACGGAGTGAAGTAAGCTAAGCAGTTTTTGGAGACAGCTGGAGCAGATCACAGTTTGGCTGGTGGAGCAGAGCAGCTGGTGGACTGAGCTGAGCAGTTTGTGGGAAAGGTAGATGCAGAATCCCACGGAGAGGCAGGGCAGACAGCAGTGGACCACGTAAGGTGCCCCTTTCTACCCAGGCTGGCAGGGGGGAATACCCGGCAGATAGACTCTTGAACTCTGGGGCTGCGGGAATGTGTGTGATTATGGGGTTGCTGGAGTCTTGAAATATTTGAGGTATTGTACTTTGGAGTCTTGGGGTGATTTCGGGATTGCTAGATTCTAGAGCCCAGGGAAAAGGACACGGCCTAGTTGAGGTGTTTTCCAAATTTAATGCTATGTTGTTTATCTCACGTTATTAAACATTTTCTGCTATACCCAGATTCTATGATTGCGAGAGGGGAAGTATTGCCTCTTTGAGGCACCTAGGGGTGTGTATGTAAAATTTTCCCATGTCATTGGGTGAGGGCTCGATCTGGTTTGCATTACGTAATAGGGAAGGGACCCCTATGTATTGAACCCAGTCCTTGCTGCTATCAATTCAGCCTGGCAGACGGGTTCCACCTATGTTCAGACTGAAGGGGTCCCTGGGGATTTGAGGAGGTTCCTGGGGGGCACAGAGATCTAGGCCCAGGCTGTAGGGGTACCTGGGGGGCTCACGGATTTGGTGGGGGGCACAGATAACTACGTCCCAGCTGCAGGGGTCCCAGAGGGGCTTAGGGGGTGTCATGGAGTGTAGTGGAATCTGGCCCTGCACCCCTCTTCCAGGGACACACAGTGACTCAGCCAGCCAGTAAAACAGAGGGTTGTTTTGGCCAACAGGAACGAAGGATAGAGCAGGGCTTTGGGGCACAACCAGGACCCGTCAGTCGCGTACTTCTGGGGGTTCAGGAAGCTTAGTTCCCAGTTTGGGATTCTCTGAATTCCAACTATCCAGCTCCAAAAAAAAACTGAACTAACTCCCTCCAGCCGACCCCTTCCTGTGTCCAGCTTCCCGGGCAAAGGTGCTCACTCTCTCAGCCCTGCCTAGCTCGAGTTACAGGCTTAGGTCCTGTCCCTCACCTAAAGTCACCCCCTGCTCTCCCATCCCTCACACAGACAGTCCCCACTCCGTCACAGTAATGCCCAGAGCATTTCGCGCATGGAGCAACAGTGTCACCGTGTGGCCACGCAGGGTAATGCACAGAGCATTTCCTGGATGGAGCAACAGTGAAACCATGTGGTCACGCAGGGTAATGCACAGAGCATTTCCCCGCATGGAGCAACAGTGACACCGTGTGGCCACACAGAGTAATACACAGAGCATTTCCCCGCATAGAGCAACAGTGACACCATGTGGTCACGCAGGGTAATGCACAGAGCATTTTCTGCATGGAGCAACAGTGGCACCGTGTGGCCACGCACGGTTACACACAGATCATTTCCTGCATGAAGCAACAGTGACACCATGTGGTCATACAGGGTAATACACAGAACATTTCCCCGCATGGAGCAACAGTGACACCGTGTGGCCACACAGGGTAATGCACAGAGCATTTCCTGCATGGAGCAACAGTGGCACCGTGTGGCGATGCAGGGTAATGCACAGAGCATTTCCTGCATGGAGCAACAGTGACACCGTGTGGCCACACAGGGTAATGCACAGAGCATTTCCTGCATGGAGCAACAGTGACACCATGTGGTGACGCAGGGTAATACACAGAGCGTTTCCTGCATGGAGCAACAGTGTCACCATGTGGTCACGCAGGGTAATGCACAGAGCATTTCCTGCATGGAGCAACAGTGACACCATGTAGCCATACAGGGTAATGCAGAGAGCATCGCACCTACGTGGAGGCTGTAGAGATCCCTCGAGGGCTTACGGGGGTTCGTAGGGTCACAGATATCTACATCCAGTATGGACGGGACCCTGGGAGAGTTAGGGGGGTTGTGAGGGGCATAGGTACTTGCGTCCAGGCTGTAGAGGTCCTGGTGGGGATTAAAGGCTTCCTGGAGGACAGCAATATCTACGTCCAGGCTGAAGGGGTCCCTGGACGCTTAGGTGGTTGTGGTGAGCACAGTGATCCCTGGGGGTATAGGGACTTGGTGAGGGGCACAGGTACCTATGTATGTCCTGGAGGGGTCCCTGGGGGGGGGCTTAGTGGTACTGTAGGAGACACAGATACCTACGTCCAGGCTATAGGCATTCTGGGGGGGATTAGGGCTTTGGGAGGGCACAGATACCTACATCCAGGCTGGAGGGGTCCCGGGGGGCTTAGGTGGTTTGCGGGGAGGGCACAGATATGTACATCCAGGCTGGAGAGGTTCCGGAGAGGATTAGGGGTTTTTGCGGATGGCAGAGATACCTATCTCCATACTCTAGGGGTCCCGGGGGGCTTAGGGTTTTTTGGGAGGCACAGATATCTATGTCCAGGTTGGAGTGGTTTCTTGGGGGTTTAGGGAGTTCCTGGGGGGCACAGATACCTAGGTCCATGCTGTAGTGTTCCCTGGGTGGATTAGGGGTTTTCTGGGTGGCAGAGATACCTACGTCTAGGCTGTAGGGGTCCCTGGGAGGCTTAGGGGGTTTGTGGGGGGCAGAGATACCTACTTCCAGGCAATAGGTCTTCCAGGGGGAATTAGTGTGTTGGGGGGGCACAGATACCTAGGTTCAGGCTGGAGGGTTCCCGGGGGGGGGCTTTCGCCGTTTGTGTTGGGCACAGATATCTGCATCCAGGCTGGAGTGGTCCCTGGGGGGGCTAAAGCGGTTTCTGGTGGGCACAGATAACTACCTCCAGGCTGGAGGGGTTTCTCGGCACTTAGGGGTTGTGGGGGCACAGATACTTCCATCCAGGCTGGAGGGTACCTGGGGGGCTTAGCGGGTTCATGTGGGGCACAGATACCTAAGTCCAGACTCGATGGGTCCAGGGGGGGCTTATGGGGTTCAGGGAGCACAGATGCTTATCTCTAGGCTATAGGGGTCCCTGGTGGGCTTAGGGGGTTTTGGGGGGCCCCAGATACCTAAGTCCATGCTGTAGGCGTCCCTACAGGTGCTTATGGGTTCGTGGGGTGCACAGATACTTATGTCCAGTCTGGAGGGGACAGGGGGGGTTGGGGTTTCATGAGGGGCACAGATACAAACCTCCAGGCTGTAGGAGTCCCAGGGAGGCTGTGGGGGTGCAGATACCTACATCTAGTCTGGATGGGTCCTGGGGGTTATGGGGGGTTTGTGGGGGGCACAGATACCTAGGTACAGGCTGTCGGTGTCCCGAGGAGATTAGGCGGTTCACTGGGGGCTCAGATACATCCAGGCTGGATGTGTCCCGAGGAGCTTAGGGGGTTTGTGGGGTGCTCAGACACCTGTGTCCAGGCTGTAGGGATCCCTGGGAGGTTAGAGGTTCGTGGGTGTCACAGATAGGGACTTCCAGGCTGAAGGGGTCGCTGGGACGTTTAGGGGGTTTGTGGGAGTACAGATACCTACGTCCAGGCTAAAGGGGTAATGGGGGTGCTTAGGGAATCGGGGTGGACACAGATACCTACGTCCAGGGTCTAGGGGTCCCGAGGGGATTGGGGGTTGAGGGGGGAACAGATGCCTACGTCCTAGCTGAAGGGGTCCTGGGTGGTTTAGGAGGTTCGTTGGAGTCACAGATCCCTAAGTCCAGGCTGTAGGGGTTCCTGGGATATTCGGGGATTTCTGGGGGTCACAGATACCTACGTTCAGACTGGAAGGGTTCCAGAGGGCTTAGGAGATTTATAGGGGGACAGATACCAACATCCTGGCTGTAGGGGTTCCCGTGGGGATTAGGTGGTTTATGGGGGGCACAGATTACTCATAGACTCTAGGACTGGAAGGGACCTCGAGAGGTCATCGAGTCCAGTCCCCTGCCCTCATGGCAGGACCAAATACTGTCTAGACCATCCCTAATAGACATTTATCTAACCTACTCTTAAATATCTCCAGAGATGGAGATTCCACAACTTCCCTAGGCAATCTATTCCAGTGTTTAACTACCCTGACAGTTAGGAACTTTTTCCTAATGTCCAACCTAAATCTCCCTTGCTGCAGTTTAAGCCCATTGCTTCTTGTTCTATCATTGGAGGCTAAGGTGAACAAGTTTTCTCCCTCCTCCTGATGACACCTTTTTAGATACCTGAAAACTGCTATCATGTCCCCTCTCAGTCTTCTCTTTTCCAAACTAAACAAACCCAATTCCTTCAGCCTTCCTTCATAGGTCATGTTCTCAAGACCTTTAATCATTCTTGTTGCTCTTCTCTGGACCCTCTCCAATTTCTCCACATCTTTCTTGAAATGTGGTGCCCAGAACTGGACACAATACTCCAGTTGAGGCCTAACCAGCGCAGAGTAAAGCGGAAGAATGACTTCTCGTGTCTTGTTTACAACACACCTGTTAATGCATCCCAGAATCACGTTTGCTTTTTTTGCAACAGTATCACACTGTTGACTCATATTAAGCTTGTGGTCTACTACGACCCCTAGATCTCCTTCTGCCATACTCCTTCCTAGACAGTCTCTTCCCATTCTGTATGTGTGAAACTGATTGTTCCTTCCTAAGTGGAGCACTTTGCATTTATCTTTATTGAACTTCATCCTGTTTACCTCAGACCATTTCTCCAATTTGTCCAGATCATTTTGAATTTTGACCCTGTCCTCCAAAGCAGTTGCAATCCCTCCCAGTTTGGTATCATCCGCAAACTTAATAAGCGTACTTTCTATGCCAACATCTAAATCGTTGATGAAGATATTGAACAGATCCGGTCCCAAAACAGACCCCTGCGGAACCCCACTTGTTATACCTTTCCAGCAGGATTGGGAGCCATTAACAGCTACTCTCTGAGTACGGTTATCCAGCCAGTTATGCACCCACCTTATAGTAGCCCCATCTAAATTGTACTTTCCTAGTTTATCTATAAGAATATCATGCGAGACCGTATCAAATGCCTTACTAAAGTCTAGGTATATCACATCCACCGCTTCTCCCTTATCCACAAGGCTCGTTATCCTATCAAAGAACGCTATCAGATTAGTTTGACAAGATTTGTTCTTTACAAATCCATGCTGGCTATTCCCTATCACCTTACCACCTTCCAAGTGTTTGCAGATAATTTCTTTGATTACCTGCTCCATTATCTTCCCTGGCACAGAAGTTAAACTAACTGGTCTGTAGTTTCCTGGGTTGTTTTTATTTCCCTTTTTATAGATGGGCACTATATTTGCCTCCTTCCAGTCTTCTGGAATCTCTCCCGTCTCCCATGATTTCCCAAAGATAATAGCTAGAGGCTCAGATACCTCTTCTATTAACTCCTTGAGTATTCTAGGATACATTTCATCAGGCCCTGGTGACTTGCAGGCATCTAACTTTTCTAAGTGATTTTTTACTTGCTCTTTCCTTATTTTCTCTTCTAAACCTACCCTCTTCCCGTAAGCATTCACTATACTAGACATTCCTTCAGACTTCTCAGTGAAGACTGAAACAAAGAAGTCATTAAGCATCTCTGCCATTTCCAAGTCTCCCGTTACTGTTTCCCCCTCCTCACTGAGCAGTGGGCCTACCCTGTCCTTAGTCTTCCTCTTGCTTCTAATGTATGACAGATACCAATGTCCTGGCTGTAGATGTTCCTCCACGGTGGCCTCAGGGCTGGAAGAGCTCCCACTCCCTTCTATTACCTGGGGGCTGCAGCAGGGGCACAGAGCTTCTCTGGTCTCACTCCTTTACCCCTGCCCCGCTGTGGCCCTGACACCAGAGAAGCTCTGTGCCCGTGCTGCAGCCTCTGCGCCATATCAGGGAGTGGGAGCTCCTCCAGCCCTGGGGCCACCGTGAGGGAGACTTTTCCAGGGGGACCCAATTTGGCCAGGGGCCCCCGGGACCCCGACAGCCTGGATGTAGGGTTATGTGCGACCACAGCCCCACTATGTACCCCAGGAACATCTACAGCCAGGACATTGGTATCTGTGCCCCCCGAACCCACAAAGCCCCCCAGGGAACTTTACAGCCAGTATGTTGGTATCTGTGCCCCCCATAAATCTCCTAAGCGCTCCAGGACCCCTCCAGTCTGCACGTAGGTATCTGTGACACCCAGAAATCCCTGAATGCCCCAGGAACAGCTACAGCCTGGACTTAGGTATCTGTGACTCCATCGAACCTCCTAAACCACCCAAGACACCTCCAGCTATGACGTAGGTATCTGTTCCCCCCTCAACCCCCAATCCCCTCGGGACCCCTAGACCCTGGACGTAGGTATCTGTGTCAGCCCCGATCCCTTAAGCACTCCCATTACCCCTTCAGCCTGGACGTAACTACCTGTGACCCCCACGAACCCCCTAAGCCCCCAGGGATCCCTACAGCCTGGACACAGGTGTCTGAGCACCGCACGAACCCCCTAAGCTCCTCGGGACACATCCAGCCTGGATGTATCTGAGCCCCCAGTGAACCGCCTCATCTCCTCGGGACACCGACAGCCTGTACCTAGGTATCTGTGCCCCCCACAAACCCTCTATACCCCCAGGACCCCTCCAGCCCAGATGTAGATATCTGTACCCCCACAGCCCTCTGGGACTCCTACAGCCTGGAGGTTCGTATCTGTGCCCCCCATGAAACCCCAACCCCCCCTGCCCCCTCCAGCCTGGACATAAGTATCTGTGCACCCCATGAACCCATAAGCACCTGTAGGGACGCCTACAGCATGGACTTAGGTATCTGGGGCCCCCCAAAACCCTCTAAGCCCACCAGGGACCACTACAGCCTAGAGATAAGTATCTGTGCCCCCTGAACCCCATAAGCCCCCCCTGGATCCCTCCAGCCTGGATTTAGGTATCTGTGCCCCCTACGAACCCGCTAAGCTCCCCAGGGACCCTCCAGCCTGGACGGAGGTATCTGTGCCCCCCCACAATCCCTAAGTGCCGAGACACCCCTCCAGCCTGGAGGTAGGTATCTTTGCCGAACACAAACTGCCTAAGCCCCCATCGGGAACCCTCCAGCCTGGATCTAGGTATCTGTGCCCCCCCAACACACTAATTCCCCCTGGAAGCCCTATTGCCTGGACTTAGGTATCGCTGCCCCCCACAAACCCCCTAAGCCTCCTAGGGACCCCTACAGCCTGTATGTATCTGTACCCCTCAGAAAACCCCTAATCCAACCGGGGACCCCTACAGCATGGACCTAGGTATCTGTGCCCCCCAGGAACCCCCTAAACCCCCCAGGAACCACTCCAACCTGGACATAGTTATCTGTGCCTCCCAAAAAAGCCCTAAGCCCCCCAGGGAACCCTAGATCCTGGAGATAGATATCTCTGCTGTCCACAAAAATTCCTTATACTCCCTGGAACCTCTCCAGCCTGGACGTACATAGCTGTGCCCCCCACAACCCCCCTAAGCCCCCCGGGACCCCTCCAGCCTGGATGTAGGTATCTGTGCCCCCCCAAAACCCTAAGCCTCCCCAGAATGCCTATAGCCTGGACGTAGGTATCTGTGTCCCCTACAATACCACTAAGACCCCCCAGGGACCCCTCCAGAACAAACATAGGTATCTGTGCCCCTCACCAAGTTCCTAAACCCCCAGGGATCACTGTGCTCACCACAACCTCTAAGCCGTCCAGGGACCTCTCCAGCCCGGACGTAGATATTGGTGTCCTCCAGGAAGCCCTTAATCCCCACCAGGACCTCTACACCCTGGATGCAAGTACCTATGCCCCCCACAACACCCCTAACTCCCCCAGAGTCCCGACCATCCTGGACGTAGGTATCTGTGACCCTACGAACCCCCTTAAGCCCCCCAGAATGCCTCCAGCCTGGACGTAGCTATCTGTACCTCCCATGACCCCTAAGCCCCCAGGGATCTCTACAGCCTCTACATAGGTGTGATGCTCTGTGCATTACCCTGAGTGGCCACACAGTGTCACTGTTGCTCCATGCAGGAAATGCTCTGGGCATTACTGTGATGGAGTGGGGACTGTCTGTGTGGGGGATGGGAGAGCAGCGGGTGACTTTAGGTGAGGGACAGGACCTAAGCCTGTAACTCGAGCTAGGCAGGGCTGAGAGAGTGAGCACCTTTGCCCGGGAAGCTGGACACAGGAAGGGGTCGGCTGGAGGGAGTTAGTTCAGTTTTGGTTTGGAGCTGGGTAGTTGGAATTCAGAGAATCCCAAACTGGGAACTAAGCTTCCTGAACCCCCAGAAGGACTCGAGGGAGTTACTTCAGTTTTGGTTTAGAATTCCTTGGTGCAAAAACACCGTGAAACTCCCCTTTCTTCTTCACAGAGGGCTTCAACACCCCTTTTCTCACTCAGGCTCACAACTGCCCAGAATTCGAGAACTGTCCCTGTTCCCATTGGACAAATGGGAGGAGCCTGAGGTACAGAGAAGGGAGGAGACCTACCCAAGGGCCTACACAGCAAGGCGGTGGCAGAGCCAGAAAGAGAAGCCGCCAGTCAGACTCCTGTTCTAACAGACAACAAATCACCCCAGAGGCAGGGATAGAGCTCAGGAACTGAGATGGTTGGAAAATTTCATTCCAACCGTTTCTGTCCAAATATCCCATTCAGACTAAACCAGTTTGTTTCTCAGAATCATAACAAGTGAGATGGAAGTTCTTTGCAAAAAGATTTTGTTGCAAAACAAAAGCATCTCCTGTTTGTCACAGTGTGTTAAATTGTGTCATCACACACAAGGAGGAGACACTTAGATCTTGAAAATTAGATAAAATGCTTCAGTCTGAGCTAAGTCATTGCTGCTCTTCCAAAATAAAAAAATACAAATAAAAAAGATTGTTTCAGCTAATCTATTATGTTATAATCTGCTCTGGTAAACGTGATGGGACACCTCATATTATGCACTACTCTTAGTGACACTCTCCAATGGATCCCCATCCTCCACCCACCATGAGGTAGGTAAGAGTGGATCATTATTATCCCTACTTGAAAGCACACCATGGCCGCTTCACTTCTCCTGCCTCCCCTAGACCCTGGACGTAGGTATCTGTGTCAGCCCCGATCCCTTAAGCACTCCCATTACCCCTTCAGCCTGGACGTAACTACCTGTGACCCCCACGAACCCCCTAAGCCCCCAGGGTTCCCAACAGCCTGGACACAGGTGTCTGAGCACCCCACAAACCTCCTAAGCTCCTCGGGACACATCCAGCCCTAAGCCCCCCTGGACCCCTAGAGTATGGAGATAGGTATCTCTGCCATCCGCAAAAACCCATAATCCTCTCTGGAACCTCTCCTGCCTGGATGTACATATCTGTGCCCCTCCCCACAAACCACCTAAGCCCCCCGGGACCCCTCCAGCTTAGATGTAGGTATCTGTGCCCCCCCAAAGCCCTAAGCCCCCCCAGAATGCCTATAGCCTGGACGTAGGTATCTGTGTCTCCTACAGTGCCACTAAACCCCCCCCAAAGGGACCCCTCCAGGACATACATAGGTATCTGTGCCCCTCACCAAGTCCCTATGCCCCCAGGGATCACTGTGCTCACCACAACCCCCTAAGCGTCCAGGGACCCCTTCAGCCTGGACGTAGATATTGCTGTCCTCCAGGAAGCCTTTAATCAGCACCAGGACCTCTACAGCCTGGACGCAAGTACCTATGCCCCTCACAACCCCCCTAACTCTCCCAGGGCCCCGCCCATACTGGATGTAGGTATCTGTGACCCTACGAACCACCGTAAGCCCTCGAGGGATCTCTACAGCCTCCACGTAGGTGCGATGCTCTGTGCATTACCCTGTGTGGCCACATGGTGTCACTGTTGCTCCATGCAGGGAAATGTTCTGTGCATTACCCTGCGTAACCACGTGGTGTCACTCTTGCTCCATGCAGGAAATGCTCTGTGCATTACCCTGTGTGGCCACACGGTATCACTGTTGCTCCATGCAGGAAATGCTCTGTGCATTACCCTGCGTGACCACATGGTGTCACTGTTGCTCCATGCGGGGAAATGTTCTGTGCATTACCCTGCGTGACCACATGGTGTCACTGTTGCTCCATGCAGGAAATGCTCTGTGTATTACCCTGTATGGCCACACAGTGCCACTGTTGCTCCATGCGGGGAAATGCTCTGTGCATTACCCTGCGTTACCACATGCTGTCACTGTTGCTCCATGCAGGAAATGATCTGTGCATTACCCTGCGTAGCCACACGGTGTCACTGTTGCTCCATGCAGGAAATGCTCTGTGCATTACCCTGCATGGCCACACAGAGTTACTGTTGCTCCATGCGCGAAATGCTCTGGGCATTACTGTGATGGAGTGGGAACTGTCTGTGTGGGGACTGGGAGTGCAGCGAGTGACTTTAGGTGAGGGACAGGACCTAAGCCTGTAACTTAAGCTAGGCAGCTGGGAGGGGGTCAGCACCTTTGCCCAGGAAGCTGAATAAAGGAAGGGGCTGGCTGGAGGGAGTTAGTTCAGTTTTGGTTGGAGCTGTGTTGTTGGAATTCAGGGTATCCCAAACTGGGAACTAAGCTTCCTGAACCCCCAGAAGGACTCGATTGAAGGGTCCTGGTTGTGCCCAAAAGCCCTGCTGTATCCTTCGTTCCTGTTGGCCAAAAAAACCTTCTGTTTTACTGGCTGGCTGAGTCACTGTGTGTCCCAGGAAGAGGGGTGCATGGCCAGATTCCACCACACTACGTGACACCCCCTAAGTCCCTCTGGGACCCCTGCAGCCTGGACGTAGGTATCTGTGCCCCCCACCAAACTCCTGAGCCCCCCCGACCCCCTACAGCCTGGACCTAGATATCTGTGCCCCCCACGAACTCCCTAAGCCCCCCAGGCACCCCTTGAGCCTGGACGTAGGTGGAACCCTTCTGCCAGGCTGAACTGATAGCAGCAAGGACTGGGTTCAATACATAGGGGTCCCTTGCCTACAATGTAATGCAAACCAGCTCAAGCCCCCACCCAGTGACATGGGAAAATTTTACACACGCACTCCTAGGTGCCTTAAAGAGGCAATACTTCCCCTCTTGCAAGCATAGAGTCTGGGTGTAGCAGAAAATGTTTAATAACGTGAGATAAACAACATAGCATTAAATTGGGAAAACACCTCAACTAGGCCGTGTCCTTTTCCCTGGGCTCATGAGTCCAGCAATCCCCAAATCACCCCAAGGATCCAAAGTCCAATATCTCCAACGTTTCAAGAGTCCAGCAACCCCAAAATCACCCACAGTTGCGCAACCCCAGAGTTCAAGAGTGTATCTGCAGGGTTTTTCCCCCTGCCAGCCTGAGTAGAAAGGGGCAACTTATGTGGTCCACTGCTGACTGCTCTGCCTCTCCATGGGATTCTGCTTTTGCCTTCCCCACAAACTGCTCAGCTCAGTCCACCAGCTGCTCTGCCAGCCGACCTGTGTTCTGCTCCAGCTGTCCCCCAAAACTGCTAGACTCACCTCACTCTGTGGGCCACTCCCACAAATTGCTCCTGTCTGCCAAATACTGTGTTCTGCAATACAGTTTCAGAGTCCCCCACAAGCTAACACATCTTTTCAGTGATTTCAGCTCAAGAATCTAGAAATTCAACTTTTAAGAGAATAAAAAATCAACACTGCTACTCAACTGTTAAAAGAAAAAAAGTGCAATTGGTGACTCTAGCTCACCCAAGGAGCCCACTCCCTTGTCTAGTGAGTACCACTCAACTGATGGTGAGAATCCCTGTCTCAAAGTTGTTTCACAGTTCCTCATCCACACAATCAGGGTGACAACACTCCACATCTCACACCCCAACAACAAATAAACTGGGGATACCATAGCTGCCAAAGTAACCATCCCAGGCTGCCGTGGCCGTGTCACGCACGGTGGGTGTGTCTATGCAAACATGATCAGACCCTGAAATCCTTTTCCACACTTGCCATAATTCACCACCAGATGTGAGGGTAGAGTTCATCCTGCTTCTGCTTACATAGGTATCTGTGCCCCCCACAACCCCCTAATCCCACCAGAACCCATCTAGCCTGGATAATGGTATCTGTGCTCTCCCCAAACCTCTAAGCCCCCCAGGGAACCCACAAGCCCAGATGTAGGCATCTGTATGCCCCACACACCCCTTAATACCCACAGGAACCTTCCAGACTGTAGGTAGGTATCTGTGACCCCTAGAGCCCCACAAAGTCCCTCGGGACCCCTACAGCATGGATGTTTGTATCTGTGACCGACAAAAACCGCCTAAGCTACCCAGGGCCACCTACCATCAGGATGTAGGTATCTGTTCCCCCCCCAAACACACCTAATCCCCCCGGAACCCCTCCAGCCTAGATGCAGGTATCTCTGACCCCACGAATCTGCTAAGACATGACAGGACCCCTCCAGCATCGCCATAGGTATCTGTGCCCACACAACCCTACTAAGACCCCCAAAACCCCTCCAGCCTAGACGCAGGTATCTGTGCCCAGCATGTACCCCCTAAGGTCCCTAGGACCACTCTTGCCTGGATGAATGTATCTGTGCCCCTTACAATCCCCTAAGACACCCCCAGGATCCCTGTAGACCGGACGTAGATATCTGTGCACCCTCACGAACCCACTGATCCTCTCAGCGACCCCTACAGCATGGAAGTAGGTATCTGTACCCCAAAATTCCGCAAAGCAACCCCAGGACACCTACAGCCTCGATATAGGTATCTGTGCCCCCGCACAACTCCCTAATACCCCCAGAACTCCTCCAGCCTGGACGTAAATATTTGTGACTTCCAGGAACCCCCAAAGCCCTCCCCAGGACTTCTCCAGTCCCTACATAGGTATCTCTGCCCCCCACCAGCCTTCTAAGACCCATAGCGCCCCCACCAGCCTGGTTATAGCTATGTGTACGCCACACAAAACCCTAAGCTCCCCAGGGCCCCCTCCAACTGGTACGTAGGTATCTGCGCAACCACAAACCCTTAAGTCCCCCAGGGACCCCTCCAGACCATACTTAGGTTTCTGTGAACCTTACCAACTCCTTAAACCCCCAGGGACCACTACAGCATGGACGTATGTATCTATGCTCACCACAACCCCCTAAGCCATCCAGGGACCTCTCCAGCCCTGACGTAGATATTTGTGCCCCTCATGAAGCCCCTAATGCCCACCAGAATGTCTCCAGCCTGGACGTAGCTATCTGTGCCCCCCACGACCCTAAGTCCCCCAGGCATCTCTACAGCCTCTACATAGGCGTGATGCTCTGTGCATTACCCTGCATGACCACATGTTGTCACTGTTCCTCTATGAGAGAAATGCTCTGTGCATTACCCTCCATGGCGACATGGAATCACTGTTGCTCTATCCAGGAAATGCTCTGTGCATTTCCCTGCATGGCCACATGGTGTCACTGTTGCTCCATGCAGGAAATGCTCTGTGCATTACCCTGTGTGGCCACACGGTGTCACTCTTGCTCCATGCAGGAAATGCTCTGTGCATTACCGTTTGTGGCCACACGGTGTCACTCTTGCTCCATGCAGGAAATGCTCTGTGCATTACCCTGTGTGGCCACATTGTGTCACGGTTGCTCCACAGGGGAAATGCTCTGGGCATTACCCTGCATGGCCACACGGTGTTACTGTTGCTCCATGCGCGAAATGCTCTGGGGATTACTGTGATGGAGTGGGGACTGTCTGTGTGGGGACTGGGAGAGCAGCGGGTGACTTTAGGTGAGGGACAGGACCTAAGCCTGTAACTTAAGCTAGGCAGCGGGGAGGGGGTCAGCACCTTTGCCCAGGAAGCTGAATAAAGGAAGGGGCTGGCTGGAGGGAGTTAGTTCAGTTTTGGTTTGGAGCTGGGTTGTTGGAATTCAGGGTATCCCAAACTGGGAACTAAGCTTCCTGAACCCCCAGAAGGACTCGATTGAGGGGTCCTGGTTGTGCCCAAAAGCCCTGCTGTATCCTTCGTTCCTGTTGGCCAAAAAAACCTTCTGTTTTACTGGCTGGCTGAGTCACTGTGTGTCCCAGGAAGAGGGGTGCAGGGCCAGATTCCACCACACTACGTGACACCCCCTAAGTCCCTCTGGGACCCCTGCAGCCTGGACGTAGGTATCTGTGCCCCCCACCAAACTCCTGAGCCCCCCCCGACCCCCTACAGCCTGGACCTAGATATCTGTGCCCCCCACGAACTCCCTAAGCCCCCCAGGCACCCCTTGAGCCTGGACGTAGGTGGAACCCTTCTGCCAGGCTGAACTGATAGCAGCAAGGACTGGGTTCAATACATAGGGGTCCCTTGCCTACAATGTAATGCAAACCAGCTCGAGCCCCCACCCAGTGACATGGGAAAATTTTACATACGCACTCCTAGGTGCCTTAAAGAGGCAATACTTCCCCTCTCGCAAGCATACAGTCTGGGTGTAGCAGAAAATGTTTAATAACGTGAGATAAACAAGATAGCATTAAATTGGGAAAACACCTCAACTAGGCCGTGTCCTTTTCCCTGGGCTCATGAGTCCAGGAATCCCCAAATCACCCCAAGGATCCAAAGTCCAATATCTCCAACGTTTCAAGAGTCCAGCAACCCCAAAATCACCCACAGTTGCGCAACCCCAGAGTTCAAGAGTGTATCTGCAGGGTTTTTCCCCCTGCCAGCCTGAGTAGAAAGGGGCACCTTATGTGGTCCACTGCTGATTGCTCTGCCTCTCCATGGGATTCTGCTTTTGCCTTCCCCACAAACTGCTCAGCTCAGTCCCCGGGCTGCTCTGCCAGCCGACCTGTGTTCTGCTCCAGCTGTCCCCCAAAACTGCTAGACTCACCTCACTCTGTGGGCCACTCCCACAAATTGCTCCTGTCTGCCAACTACTGTGTTCTGCAATACAGTTTCAGAGTCCCCCACAAGCTAACACATCTTTTCAGTGATTTCAGCTCAAGAACCTAGAAATTCAACTTTTAAGAGAATAAAAAATCAACACTGCTACTCAACTGTGTGCATTACCCTGCATGGCCACACGGTGTCACACTTGCTCCATGCAGGAAATGCTCTGTGCATTACCCTGTGTGGCCACATGGTGTCACGGTTGCTCCACAGGGGAAATGCTCTGGGCATTACCCTGCATGGCCACACGGTGTTACTGTTGCTCCATGCGCGAAATGCTCTGGGGATTACAGTGATGGAGTGGGGACTGTCTGTGTGGGGGATGGGAAAGCAGCGGGTGACTTTAGGTGAGGGACAGGACCTAAGCCTGTAACTTAAGCTAGGCAGCGGGGAGGGGTTCAGCACCTTTGCCCAGGAAGCTGAATAAAGGAAGGGGCTGGCTGGAGGGAGTTAGTTCAGTTTTGGTTTGGAGCCGGGTTGTTGGAATTCAGGGAATCCCAAACTGGGAACTTAGCTTCCTGAACCCCCAGTATCTATGCTCACCACAACATCTAAGCCCTCCAGGGACCTCTCCAGCCCTGACGTAGATATTTGTGCCCCTCATGAAGCCCCTAATGCCCACCAGAATGTCTCCAGCCTGGACGTAGCTATCTGTGCCCCCCATGACCCCTAAGCCCCCCAGGGATCTCTACAGTCTCTACATAGGCGTGATGCTCTGTGCATTACCCTGCATGGCCACATGTTGTCACTGTTCCTCTATGAGAGAAATGCTCTGTGCATTACCCTGCGTGGCCACATGGAATCACTGTTGCTCCATCCAGGAAATACTCTGTGCATTTCTCTGCATGGCCACAGGGTGTCACTGTTGCTCCATGCAGGAAATGCTCTGTCCATTACCTGGTGTGGTCACAAGGCATCAATGTTGCTCCATGCGGGAAATGCTCTGTGCATTACCCTGCCTGGCCACACGGTGTCACAGTTGCTCCATATGGGAAATGTTCTGTGCGTTAACATGCGTGGCCACACGGTGTCACAGTTGCTCCATATGGGAAATGCTCTGTGCATTACCCAGTGTGGACACACGGTGTCACTGTGGCTCCATGCGGGAAATGCTCTGGGCATTACTGTGATGGAGTAGGGACTGTCAGTGTGGGGGATGGGAGAGCAGGGGGTGACTTTAGGACCGGACACGTGCTCAGCCTGTAACCTGAGCTAGGCGCGGGGAGGGGTCAGCACCTTTGCCCGGGAAGCTGGACACAGCAAATGGCCAGCTGGAGGGAGTTGGGTTAGTTCAGTTTCGGTTTTGGTCTGGGTGGTTGGAATTCAGGGATTCCCAAACTGGGAACTAAGTTTCCTGAACCCCTAGAAGGACTTGATTGTGGGGTCCTGCTTGTGCCTCCAAGCTCTGCTGTATCCTTCGCTCCTGTTGTCCAATAAACCTTCTGTTTTACTGACTGGCTGAGAGTCACTGTGAGTCCCAGGAAGAGGGGTGCAGGACCGGACTCCCCCACACTCCGTGACAGACCCTAAGCCCCTCCGAGACCCCTGCAGCCTGGACGTAGGTATCTGTGCCTCCCACCAAACACCTAAGACACTCAGAGATCCCTCCAGCCTGAACTTAGGTATCTGTGCCCCCCACAAACCCCCTAAGCCCCGAGGGACCTATACAGCCAGAACATTGGTATCTGTACCCCATATAGACTCCATAAGCCCCTTGCGACACTCCAGTGTGCACGTAGGTATATGTGCCCCTCAGAAACCCTCTAAGCCCCCAGGAACCCCTACAGCCTGGACATAGGTATTTGCACTCCCACAACCCCTCTAACCCGCCCCTCCCGGGACATCTGCAATCTGGACGTAGATATCTGTGCCCCTCACGAAACCTCTAACCCCCCCTGGGAACGATACAGCCTGGACATACTTATCTGTGCCCACTCGAACCCCTAAAACCCACTGGTACCCCTACAGCCTGGACATCATAGGTGTCTTTGGCCCCCACAAATCCCCTAAGACTCCCAGGATGCCTCCAGCCTGGACGTAGGTATCTTTGCCCCCCACTAACCTCCTAAGCCCCCCTGGTAACCCTACAGCCTGGATGTAGGAATATCTGCCCCCCACGAACCCTCTAAGCCCCCATGGGACCCCTAGAGCATGGAGATTGGTATCTGTGTCCCCCCCAAACTCTCTAAGCCCCCCAGGGACCGCTATGGCCTGGACATAGGTATCTGTGCACCCCAAGGCCCCTAAGATCCCCCGGACCTCTGCAGCCTGGCTGTAGGTGTGACGGTGCTGCCCGTGGGAGCCAGCTCAGCTCACTCAATCAGAGTGAATTGCAAACAAAACAGGGCAGACAAATGCCAAACGCTGCTGGTTATTTCAATACTTAGATTTACCAAGCCAGCACAAAACAGCTTCTGTAGTACCTCACTGGTTACTTAGAAGTTTAAACCACGCAGTTCCCTTAAAGTACCCAGCCTCAGGCCTCCGTCCAGACACACCTGCTGGATATGATGATGATTCCTGAAAATCTTACTTCATCATATAAAAGAAAAGATTCTTCCGATCCCAAAGGATCAACCACATAACCAGGTTCAATTATAACTTAGATTTTACCTAAAATACATGCTATAGCCAATTCTTATTAACTAAGCTAAAATTTATTAGAAAAGAAAAGAGAGAGAGAGAGTGTTGGTTAAAAGATTAATAGACCTATAGACTTGAATTCAATTTTTGAGGTTCAGATACAAAGTAGACATGAGCTTGTAGTTGCCAAAAGTCCTTTTAGAAATAGTCCATAGGTTATAATCCACTGTCCATATTCAGGGTGGCTCCAGTCAATGACTGGGGATCTCAATCCTTGTGGCTTAAGGTTTCCCCCTCTTGAAACCCAAAGCAGCTCTGAGATGAAGAAGGATCGTGTCCCAGGTTCTTAAACATTTCCAGCAGCCTTTCAGCCTGAGAAAACAATAGGCTTAACTCTTCTTCCAAACATCCTGGCAATTAGTACATCCATCAAACAGTTCAGATACAGATTACCACAACCTTCAAAGAGACACAGACAATAATACTATTTCACTCAAGTATCATCATAAATGTTAATATTCTTTTTTTGCTCTTTGAATTAAAACTATAGCAATAGACAAGACTTCTTTGCTGACATCACAAGACCTGAGCAAACACCTCCCCTTCTACCTCTAACACTGCAGACTTGCATTTCAAAGCTCTGTTCATTTACATATCTTGTTAACCAGTTTTAAGGTTCACCCACGGGTCAGGTCAGTCGGTGAGGTGAGTTAATTAACTCTTTCTGGCCCTGTCACCTTTCAATGAGATATTAGATTATACTTATGTCAGGGACTCTAACCCAGATGGCAAAGTTCGTTGTCTGACCGCGAGAGAGACAGGCAACACCAGCAAGATCCGATCAAAAGCTCTTTATTGACAAGTGCACGCATCAATAGAGAGCAGCTCGTCTCCAGAGAGAACCAGCCTGCTCTTTACATCTTAGTATAAGCCTATGTAGACAGTTCCGTCGCGTCATAAATTATTCACTGGAGCAACCCACCCCCTTCTTCTAACAACTAGAAACTAGACACCTTTAGTATACATGCATGCCTAAAGTTAGAAATGTAGGGGAGTTAAAACAAACAAAGAACAAAACCAGGGAGGCTGGGAAACTAGGACTCTTATCAGTTCTTCGAAGGAGCTGCCCGAACACAGCACATCTGGTACTATGCCAGGAATGCAGCTTCTCTCTTATCTCACTTTTTCCCAGCGCTTGTGAGACATGCTGCTGCTTCTCAGTGTTTTTCCACTCAGGGATTACCCACAAACCTCTGTTAGCCTGACTTTGGTCAGGTTGGCATACCTGGTTTTGTCTGCTATATCTTTATTCAGGCCTAACAATCCCCCCTTTGTCCCTAGAGGACCATAATGGGACTCTTGGGACACATATCCATTTAACAATTGTACGGGGGAGGCTAGTAAACCATGACCCAAGGTCTGAGTGGAGGTCCTTAAAACTAAAAGTGTGATCAAGAGATATAGCATGGAAAACAACAGCAACATTCTTAATAGCTTGTAAATCTTTGTCAATTAAGCCAGAGTGTTTAACAGCAAAGCAACATTTTTCCCCAATGCGAGCACAAGCCCCTCTCTAATTCAGCATTCATGGCATTTAGCACACGTCTATTTTGCAAAGTTACTTCTGCTACTTCATCAGTCTTTCGTTGCAACTTTTGGAAAGCATCTATTAATGCATTAGCTGGTTTTTTTCAAGCTCTGCAGAAATATTACAACTGCTCTCTTGAGCTTAGCCACCCACAATCCAGGAATGAGTGCACGGACAAAAGAGTGGAATCCTGTTTGTCTGACAACTAAGGGATTGGGGCACTGACTATAAATCAGTTAGGTATACCAAGTGTCTAATTTCCCAGATGTTTCGGTGAATAATCCAGTCCCATGTGCATCCTCCCCATGGACCCGTCAGGATTCGGTATGTGGAAGCCCACACCCCCCCAGTCCAAATGCTTGGAAGGAGCACTGTAAATGTTTACACTTCCACCCAGAAAGTCTTTAGTATATCTCCATGGACACAGATCAGATGGTACTCCTGATGTGTCTGTAAGGGCAGTGGGCCAAGTCTGGTACTCAAGATCACTCCAAATGGCCATCAGCTGGTCATTCAGGAAATTCTGAATCTCCAAACATACTAGATCCCACTGCAATGCCTTCCCAGCCTCAGTGATATTTAATACCATCTTTCCTTGGTGTAGTACTATATTACATTGTTATTTAACTATTTTCAGGTACTTTTAAAAGGCATTGACATTAATAGCATAGGAGGGGGTTACATTATTAGTCCACTGGAATGGTTTTCAATACAGGTAAAATTTCGGGGGGGCAGAACAAACTCTTCGGGTACTGTTATTTAAAATCCAATTAGAGAGAGCAATACATGCTGAAGAATTTATCCACAACACAGGGCACAGCCTGTAGAATAACCCCAAATCCAATCAATACCACATTTCCAAGCATGGGTTCCCACAAATTTTTTCTGCCAGTGTACAATTCTGTTTCTCACCGGGGTCAGTTCTTAATGTCCTTTCTAGTCAGGAATTCCTGGACTTTAGCAATCAGTGGAGTGAGTGTTCCTTTTCTTTCCCAAAAACAGTCTGGTGCAGCATCGTATAGGGGAGAGGTTACTAGCACATCACCCTGTAATGGTTTTGCTTTTTCTAGAAAAATCAAAGGCACAGTAGATCTGTCAGTGGATAAAGGGAGAGGCTACTAGCACTTCACCTTGTACTTTTTCCCTACTGTCCAGAAGGCACAGGGAGCTAGAAGGTGAAATAGGCTATCATCAGTAGGAGAATTCTCCCAATGTGGAGGGTCTTTGCAGTGAGAATCTGGGTCCAAGCAGTCAGTCTTTGGTAATTCACAGCGGTGTTTGGTAGTCATCAGGACTTAAGGGCCTTTCCAGCATGGAGCCAGGCAGTCTTTCGTTGGTGTGGACCTTTACATCAATCCCGTCTCCTGGTTCCAAGGAGTGGCAGGGCTGCTAGGGTCTTTGGTAGCGCTTCCTTACCTGTGAGAAAAAAAACTTAACACATTTCATTAGTGCCTGGCAGTGTTTTCAGATCTCATAGCTGCATGGGCAAATTCAAGCCCTCCTCTTCCTGGTTGTTAACCAAGTCTTAACTGTGAGCAGTGTCCTTGAATGGAGTCAGTGTCTATCTATAGCCTGAGCTTGCTATTTTATTTTATTTATTTTTATTTTTTCAGTTAATTCATTTCTGTTCTTTGTGCTTCTTCCCTTCTTGGCTTCTTTTAAAATGACAAGGAAACTTTCACTTTTACTATACACCGTTTTCCAACAATGAACACCTACACATTGTCATTATACAGTACATTAGTCTTATTATTTAATATATGCCACACACACTCTTTTACTAAATAACCTTATACAGAGCTTTCGAGCAACAAGCCAGGACAAGCACACCCACTTTGAGGAGTTAACTCAATACAACCTCTAGTCCAATAGCCTTCCACCATCCCAGCCCTCTGGCTAGAAATCTGAGGTAGCCAGAACGATCCCATGTACAATATGGGGAGTGGGTTAACTTTTCATGTCCTTGCTTTCAAAGACTGTTGGTATGCAAATTTTAACAACAATTTTTGAAATTAAAAATTTGACCAATAAAGTTTCTTTTCCTTACTTAAGGAAATGCATTAGACTTAGTATATCACATTCTCCTGATTTACCTAAAAACTTTGTATTCCAAGTGGAACAAAACAAGTATACTGCATTTTAATTTAAACTTTTTGTTTGCTTTTAAACTAGATTATTTTATCAAACTTAAACACAAAAAATCCGGCCACAAGACAAACACCCCAAGACAGAACATAGAACACAAAACATAATTTCTATTGTGCCAGTAAATGCATGGTACGTTGAATGCTGTTTAGCTGGCATCAGTTTTCTCTGATTATCTGAAGACAAAAAAAACAAGAGGTCTCCCGTCTGGGCAGACAATCATTGCTTAAAATAGACAAATTACCCTTGTTGATTTCAGGAAAAACAAGAGGAAATATCCCATATTTTATGTGTTTCATAGGCAGCCCAGGTTTCAGTGGCTCCTACCTTATCAGTTAGATAATTTGCAAGAATACAGATGCTTCTGGCTTGCTTTTACTTTTAAACTCTTGCTTTCAAAACTACTTGAAAGAAAACATCACTACTTATAGTGCCCTTACCGCCTAATAAAATTTCAATTACATAGCACTATATACATCTTCAGCTAATTTAACTACATTCTAAATGATTGCAATTAACAATTTCTTTGCCTCAATTTATTTACAGAAATTTCAAAGACACCAAGAACTTTCCTCTTCAGCAATTTTTGCAAAAGTTCAACTGCGTTTCCTCCAGCAATACAGAGTTAACTTCTCACTCTCCCTTAAATCACTTGCTTGTCCCCAACAGCCACTTTTATCAACTCAAATCACCATTCCAAGTAAGTTCTGGGTATTTGAAATCCCCATGCTTACAATTACTTACTCCTTACTTCCACTACAACCTTAAAGTTTTCAACCTGTTCCCAATCTCTACTCGTCTGTTGCCTGCCCGCCTGGGCCCGATCCTGCTTTCTCACTGAACCGTCCCCTTCCATAGGCACCAACTTCTTCCACTACCAGTTTAGGCTAGGAGGGTGGGCTTCTCAACTAGCCCCCACCCTCCTGGTCTCTTCCCTTAAACATTCTACTCACAAGACTACCAGAGTCCTCCTTCTGAGGATGCCACCTAGACGAAGGACACATGGCCCATTGGCAAAAGGCCATTAATTAAATATCATTTGAAGGACTACTCTGAGAGGGTTTACCCAGAGACTCATTCATCTGTTTGACACTTAACAGAAAGAGACTTACACAGAGAGCAGAGGAATTACAGTCTAAGCCAGACTTCAAACTTCTATACACTGACCGCTACAGGGGACAGGACCGAGAAGGATCTCAATTTAACCTCAGAGCTGTCTCGCACACATGGCTTCGCACTCGAGGAATTACGAACAAGAGTTCAGTTCCACCACACTCCTAACACCCAAATGAACAGAGAAAAAAAAACAACAACGTAACTGGGTAAATAGAACAGAACCAGAACCAAAGGTGTTTCTTATCCTATTAGGACTCAATTTTACTCGTGCAGTTATCAGCATATAACACCAACAGTACCAAGCAAAGCAAACACCAAATAACAAGGGTAAAACAAATAGATGGTGTAAATTCTGCAGGGCTCCCCCCGGCTTAATTGCTCACCAAACTGTGACAAATTTCTGTTACCAATCTATCCCTCATGTCAGATGATCAGGCTGACAATACAGGATCGTTGAGGGAAGATAAAGAAAACACACCATATAACTGAATTTAAAGCTTCATTAATAAAATAATAAAACAACAACGAGAAGTGTTGGGAACGCTCCACATCACTCAGGAAATATTAATGCCCAAGCCCGAAGCTCCTTTCATATTACACACGTACGGTCCAGACTGGCCACTTCTGTGTATAATGTTCAGAGGAGTGGGAGAGGTGGAAGGGAGATTATCCTGTATACAGCTTGTCCAGAATTTCCAACATGCTTCTGCTCTTGGGAGGGCTGTCTTTTACACCCTGGAATCTCCTGCGGCGTATCTTTCAGAGATTCCAGTCCAGGTCGGCTGCCTGTGGCTTCTTTGGTGTCACCAAGCCACACCGACTCCAGGGTCACAAAGGCACACTGTTGGATATTACTGGACAGTTAAGCTTTGCAAATTAATTTCAGTTCTGTAACTTGTATTCCTGTTGCTTCGCCTTGTGCTATATTTTTCCTCACAGTCCAGCTGGGGCCGAAAGCAGCCTCCCTGCACCAAGCACAGTCCGCGACGATCATGACCCTGAACGCAGAGCACCCCCCCTGCCATCCCGGGGCCAAGATGATTTTTAAATTAACCCGTTCCTTATGTCTTTTCTTTCTTTTTCTCTCTCCCATTAATCATTCTAGTAGCAATGCTAACTACTTCAGACAAACTTCCCTGAGTAACCATCTGGCGGCTTTCTAAATCTTTTTCAATATCCTTTGCACATTGTGACATGAACAACATTTAAACAATCTCCTTTCCATGAATCAGTTTCAGGATTTAAATTCCCATGCTTTTAAAATCTCACAAATCAGGTCGAGCACAAAAGTCAGAGAGGTGCTTATCTGGATGCTGAACACAAGCAGTCACCTGCTCCAATTTGGGAGTAGCCTCCCCTGCATCTCTAATACCATTCAAACCAGCTTTTAAAATCCATCCAATTTGTCTTTGAGCGATTATTGGATTCCGTAGGGTCAGTAATTAGCAAAGGGGCATTCAAATGAGCTGCAGATTTTTCTTTTACTTTTTGCTTTCATCTTCTCGTCATGAGGTATCTAATAACTGATTTTAATTTGCCCAAGTGGGCACATGAGGGAAAAAGATTGTGCAGAACATTTCTTTTCCCACTGCCTCAGGGATGTCTCATAAGTGAGGCATAGTGCATTCCAGTTAAACAAATTTGAAGTTGCAAAAGGGTATGGGTAAAACCATCTCATGTTCCCCAGCAACAGTAGAACCAGATAAGTTCTCAAGGAGGCTTGTAATATCAGAGGTGTCTCAGAAACATTCTCCTCAGGAGTTAAGTAACCTAGGGGGGGTCAAGGGCAAGGACAAGGGCTTGCTGTAATATGTGGTGTTTGAAAAGCAGTCCTGCACCGTTTGCAAAAGGCTGGCTGGAGGCTGCACAGAGGGGGTGAGGCTGAATGATCATCTGAAGATGAGGGAAACTCACCTGAGTCCCCTTGATTTCCCCTCTGTCCTGAAATGTCCCCTAAACTGCTTTTGAATCCTTGCATCAA
>NW_026115107.1:94941-172060 GCF_025201925.1 Gopherus flavomarginatus
GGACCCCAGAAGTGGGGTGGGGCAGTGGTTTGGGGGGAGATGAGGGAAGGATCCCAGCAGTGCGGGAAGTTGACAACCTGGAGAGCACAGGCCTGGAATGGGGACCTGGAAGAGTGAATGTGTCCCTCTAAACCCATCAACTGCAGACTAGGCAGGCTTGGAAGAATTGTGTATTTGTTGGTAAATGTCAATTTCTGTGTAAACACACAACCCAATGGCAAAATATTTCCATCAATAATCATCAAAATTGACAGATGGGCAAAGTAAGAAACATGCTGCTTGAGAACTTATCATGTTGTAGGAGCAGCAGTGATCTGTATGCTCTGTATAACCTGTATGCTCAAAAGGTCTGTTAAACTCCCCCAGCTTGTGTCCTTTCCCGCTTTGAATGCCTGTGAAGTGGCTTTCCCACTCTCCTTTGTACCTCCAGTGAATGCCCTTCACCCGGCCCATCTGGCCAGTGGTTCGCTGTGTTACATTCTATTGCACCTCAGGGAGACTGATCTTCATCGCACCGTCCATCGCTGCGCTGTGGGACACTTACCTTAAAGGATCCTGACATCTCCACTGCCAGGCCTGTCCTGGGAGCGTGAGTATGAGTGTGACACCCTCCCCCATCCCTTCTTTTGAGCTTAGCTATCAAGCTAATAAATGTGCTGCTTTCTGCCAAACTCTGGGGGGGAGGGGCATTATTAGTCCTCTCTAAGCTTACTAACTGACCCAATTTTGGGTAACACAAGCAACATTGTTTGATCTGTTATTGTACCAAAGGGGGAGATGGTTGTCTATAAAGGAGGGTGAAGACTAAATGCCTCTGATGAGAATGGGATTTGAACCCATGCAGGCAGAGCATAATGGGGTAGCAGTCCATCACCTTAACCACTCGGTCACCTCATCTGAGCTGTCAAAAAACGGACAGGAGGAGAAATCTAAGGCCGGCAGAGATAGGGACACTAAGGAGTTTTTATATACTAAGCGAAAGCAGGGTCTGAATGAGCTCCCCTCTCTCACCTAGTGAGGAGCTGGGGAAAGACTTCCGGAACAGACCGTGTTTGCATAGACACACCTACTCTGCCTAGCTATGCAGCATGATGGGGCCGCTTCCCCAAAATGACCAGTTTGGGATGGTCTTGGGTTACAAATGACTTTAGGATTGAGTGGAATGAAATGTTATTCTCCTTCCTGTATGAGTGAAGGGCAGCAGAACATACCTAGTCCGTCCTGATGGAGGGGTAGGTGAGTGAGGAATAGCTTTTATTGGACTGCAGAGAAGTGATTGAGGACGTCACCCTAAACCAGTGGTCCCCAAACATTTCACATTGTGCCCTCTTAGCCATGGCTGTGGCCCCTCGGAAGCCACGGTCAAGAACCGGGGCTGGGAGGAGTGGGGCTGTTGCTTGCTGGGGTGAGGGGTGCGGACAGGGGTAAAGGGGTCGACGCCGGGCTGGGAGCCAGAGTCTCAGGCTGAGGGTGGGGTTGGGGAAGAGCTGTGGCAGAGTGGTGCTCCCTCCCTGCCCTCTATGTGGGCTGGCTCAGGTCCTGAGGTGCCCCCATGAATGTTCCTCTGTGTCCCCCTAGGAGTCGCACCCCACATTATGGGGACCACTGAACCCTACTCGCTAAGCCGGGGCTAGTGATGCCAAACCCCCGGGAAAGGGAGAACAAGTGTGGGGGCCCCAGCACCAGAACCATGCCCCTACCTTCTGTCTGTGGCTCTACCCCCTTCCACCCATGGCCCCATCCACTGTCACTTCTGTTCCACCCCTTCCCCCACCAGCCCCACCCTATCACTCCTTTACCCCTGCCCCGCTGTGGCCCTGAGACCAGAGAAGCTCTGTGCCCCTGCTGCAGCCCCCGGGCTGTAGCAGGGAGTGGGAGCTCCTCCAGCCCTGGGGCTGACATAGGGGAGACTTTTCCAGGGGGACCTAACTTGGCCAGGGCCCCTGATCATGGGCCCCACTGTCCCCTTGGCAGTGCAAGGTTTGGGGAGGCTGAGCCCCCTTGTCATAAACAGATAGCTAAGGGTTAATGTTCTTTTACCTATAAAGGGGTAACACCAGTAACCTAAAACACCTGACCAGAGGACCAATCAGGAAACAAGACTTTTTCAAATCTGGGTGGAGGGAAGTTTGTGTGTGAGTTCTTTGTTCTTTGTCTTGTGTCTGTGGCGTCTCGGCTATGAGAGTGATTTTTCTATCTCCTGCCTTTCTAATCTTCTGTTTCCAAGTTGTAAGTACAAAGATAATAAGACAATAAGTTTATATTGGTTTTTTTTGTATTTACATGTGTGTAGTTGCTGGAATGTTTAAATTGTATTCTTTTTGGATAAGGCTGTTTATTCATTTTTTTCTTTTAAGCAAATAACCCTGTATTTGTCACCTTAATACAGAGAGACCATTTTTATGTCCTTTTCTTTCTTTTTATATAAAGCTTTCTTTTTAAGACCTGTTGGATTTTTTCTTTAGTGGGGACTCCAGGGAATTGAGTCTGCAGCTCACCAGGGAATTGGTGGGAGGAAGAAGTCAGGGGGAAAATCTCGTTGTGTTAGATTTACTAGCCTGACTTTGCATACCCTCTGGGTAAGGGGGAAGAGAGATTAGCTATCTTGGTACTTCTATTTCCAGGACTGGAAACAGGGAGGGGGGAGTCCCTCTGTTTAGATTCACGGAGCTTGCTTCTGTATATCTCTCCAGGAACCCAGGGAGGGAACACCTGGAGGGGAGGAGGGGGAAGGGAAATGGTTTATTCCCCTTTGTTGTGAGACTCAAGGCATCTGAGTCTGGGGGTCCCCCGGGGAAGGTTTTGGGGAGACCACAGCGAGCCAGGCACTGTATAAATCCCTGGCTGGTGGCAGCTTTACCAGGTCCAAGCTGGTAACTAAGCTTGGAGGTTTTCATGCTAACACCCATATTTTGGACGCTAAGGTCCAAATCTGGGAAAAAAATGTTATGACGCCCCTCCCCCCTGAGCCTCCATTACGAGCCGCCCAGGCTACCACTGCTCAGTGTGTGGCCAGTCTCTGTGTTTTCTGCTGCTCGTTCTGGGGAGCCTGGCCGGCCTTAGGGGTGGTGCCCCCCGATAGCCGCCCAGGGCTCCAGGGGTCAAAGGGCACCGTGTGGCAGTGCAAAGGTGCTCACTGCTCTCCCCTGCCCCAATGCTCCTCCATGGGTCCATAGAGGTTTGAGGGGAGTAAGGAGCAACCCTATGTGCTCCATGCGTCCTGGTCACTTTTCCCACTTGGGCTGTGCTGTGAGGGGAGCATCAGAAGCTGCTGCTCTCTGCCCTCCCGCTATGCAGCCCGGCTGAGGAAAGTGACCTGGATGCAGGGAGCTCGGATGATCTCACTTCTTGCCCCCACATCCCACAGCCCCTAGGGGTGCCCAGATGAGCAGCGTTCCAGGGAGGAGTGGGGGGCAGCAATGCCAGCTGCTCCATGCACACAGGTCAGTCTCCCCATGTGGGTGCAGGAGGGGGTGCAAGGGTTTCTGTGATGCCTATTCTATCAATATCGTCACTCAATACCAGGCACTCAAATTCACCAGTCTTAGTACTTAGACGTTTAGCGTTTGTATTTAAGCACTTCTAAAATGTGTCCCATTTTAGCTGTCTGCTATTACATGATGTAATTGAGGGAGACTCTTTCATTTCACTGTTTCTCATCAGAACCTACCTGTACATTATCATCTTCCATCCTCTCCACCTTACTAGGCTATAGAGAATCCCTGTGAATAGTTCCTCTCCTAACGGATGTCTCTGTCTGAACCCTGTGCTCCTCAGCGCCTGTCGGCTTTCCCCAGCTCTGAGGCTGTGTCTACACCGCGCACCTTACCACGGTGCAGCTGTGCCACTCTAACCATGCCATTGTAAGGTGCGCTGTGTGGCCGTCCTTATCGCTGAGAGAGAGCTTCCCCGGCAACAAAGCCAAACTACCTCCAATGAGGGGCAGGAGCTTTGTCACCGGGAGCACAGCTCCACCTATGATGCGCTGTTCACACTGCCGCTTTTCATGGCTCAAATTTTGGCATTCGGGGAGTGTTTTTTCTCACCGCAGAGAGACAAAATTTTTAGCAACAAAAGCCGAAATTAAAAAAAACTCCTCTGCAACCTATTTAATTTTACCTTTATACAACCTTTATACTGCCTCCAGTTCTGGTATCCTCATTTGAAAAAGATGTTGTGAAATTGGAGCTAGGGCAGCAAAGAGCCACCAAATGTTCTGAGGGCTGGAGAAAAATGCCTTCCAGTGAGCTATTGAAAGAGCTCAACCTGTTTAGCTTATCAAAAGAAGATTGAAAGGTGATTTCATTGAATGTTGAAGGGCCTTAATGGAGAGAAAAGATTGGGTATTTACGGGCTCTTGAATGGAGCAGAGAAAGGCATAACAAGACCCAATGGCTGGAAAGTGAAAAGAGACAAATTCATATTACAACTGAGGCACAATAGTCAACAGCGAGGATGATTCACCACAGGAGCAAGCTACCAAGGAAAGTGGTGGATTCACCATCTCCTGATGTCATTTAATGAAGACTAGATGCCTTTCTGGAATGTGTTTGCCCCCAAAGTAGCTGTTATGTCATACAGGAGGCCTGTGATATGCAGGTTAGATGCTCTAATGGTGTCTTCTGACCATGAAGTCGACTAATTTCTGAAAAACTGAGTGTAGCATTGGGAGCAGCGTCTGATGTTTTCCTGTCTAGCCGGCTTGCTGCCTAGAACGAACGCTCCTTGAGTGGGGTGATCCACAGGGAGTAGCTCAAACCTCCAAAGTGCCTGGCCAGGGGCAGGACATTAGCCCAGCAAGGGAGGGGTGTGGCAGTGACATCACAAAGGCCGTTTGCAGGACCTCAGACTATTGGTCAAAGGTGGTGGGGAGGTGGTGACCTCACAGAGAGATGCTGACATCAGCCAGGCAGGACAGGGGCGAGGGGCCAGGGAAACCTCAGAGACCTCTGTGGCTTTGCTTCAGCACGTTTCCTTCTCCAGGTCTCTCTTTGAGGACTGAGAGATTATTTGGGGTCATGGACGTGAGCGCCAGGAGGAACCTCTTCCGAGTTTCCTCCTTCCCTTGTAGTGATTTTACTAGAAAACAGCCGTCCCTGTTTAGAAGGTAAGAGCCTCCTGGAGGTTTGAAACCTGTTCAGTCTGATCTATCTGGTGACAAGTGAATTCTAGGCATGGAAAACACGAGCTTAAGGAGGCAGAATTTTATTGCGCACCTGGGATTTTGTCCCTTAGAATCGCTGGGGACATTAGGGTTTGTCCTTTTTGTTTCACCTCTTCCTCCATCCCTCCCTCCTCTTCTTCTCTTGCTTCTTTTGTCCTTTCTCCTGTTCCCTTCCCAACAACAGGACGGAGGTGTGTGTGTGTGTGTGTTGCAGGGAAGTCCTCTGCAGCTCCCACTATGGAAGGTCCACCCAAAAATGTGGGACTGAAATAGTGCTCGGGCAGTGATCCCCACCGGTGACCTGGGCCATCCTTTGGGCTCTCTGGTGAGAACCCTCAGCCTCCCGTCCTCCGTCTCTACCCTGATTGGTTGAGCAGGGGGATGTTGACAGGGAGGAGACTCAGGTCCTTGTTGTTCTCTTTTAAGATCAAGTAAATAAGTCAGAACCAGTTCTATCTTTGATTAATTTTGCTGCTTCTCTGCATTAATTGTCTCTGAGCAGTTGATGATTCCCTCTAACATTGCAGTTCTCCTCAAATACTTGCTGAATAATTACTGTCACTGTTGTTGGTCTGGAGCTCATCTGAGAGCACAGTATTCAGGTCATTCAATGTCTGAAATTCAAGATCCGATGGTTTGTTTGAAAATCAGGGCTCTTCGGTCCTATTCCCAACACTGCCTCTGACGGGCTGTGTGACCTAAGACAAGTCAATTCTTCTTTCTCAGCCTGAGCTTCTCCCTCTTTCAAGTAGGGATAATAATGATCCGCTCTTACCTACCTCATGGTGGGTGAAGGATGCGGATCCATTTGGGAGTGTCACTAGAAGTAGTGCATAATATGAAGTTTCCCAGATTATGACATAATAGATTAGCTGAAATCGTCTATTTTATTTGTATTTTTTTATTTTGAAATTGTTAATAGTAGCAACGACTTAGCTCAGATTGAAGCATCTTATCTAATGGTTGAGATGTAAGTGTCTCCTCTTTGTGTGCGAGGAGACAATTTAACACACTCTGACAAAGAGGAGATGCTTTTGTTTTGCAACAAAATATTTTTGCAAAGATCTTTCATCCCACTTGTTATGATTTTGAGAAACAAACTGGTTTAGTCTAAATGGGATTTTCGGACAGAAACGGTTTGAATGAAATTTTCCCACCATCTCGATTCCTGGGCTCTGGGGTGTTTTCATCTGTTAGAACAGGAGTCAGAACTGGTTGCTTCTCTTTCTGGCTCTGCCATCGCCTTGTTGTGTAGGCCTTGGGTAGGTCACTTCCCTTCTCCCATCTGTCCAATCGGAACAGGAACAGTTCTCGAACTATGGGCAGTTTAGAGCCCAAGTGAGATAAGGGGTATTAAAGCCCTCTGTGAAGGAGAAAGGGGAGTTTCACAGTGTTTAGCACCAAGGAATTCTAAAGTTTGCTAAAATGTCTAGTCTGTGGAAACAAGAAATGGTCGGGGCCAAACTTATTAACCACTGCCTTTTTAAAGCCCATTCAAAGATGTGAGTCCCTATCTTTTAGGTACCTGTGGTTCTTTGCCAGCAGCAGAGAAGAGGTTCCTGCCTCCGTTTTTGTGGCCTTAACAAACCAGGTGTTGTGCCCCAGTTCTCGTCTGAGACCCCTGAAAAAGAACATCTTCCCATCCATGAACAAGACAGGACCTATCTTTCAAAGGGGAACAAAAAGACCTCTGGGACTTACAGACTAGCTAGCCTGACTGCCATAGCTGGAGAGATCCTGCAATACATTCTTAAACACTCAGTTTGTCAGCAGCACCTACAGGATGATTTGGTTCTTATGACTAGTGAGCGTGGAATTGTCAAGAACAAATCATTCCAAACCAATCCTCTTTCCTTCTTTGGCAGGGTTCTGGGCCTGGTAGAGGTGAGTAAACAATAGATGGGATCTAGCTTGGTGTTACTAAGGCTTTCGACACAGTCCCATAGGACATTCTCAGAAGCAAACGAGGGAAATGTAGTCCAGCTGCAATCAGTGTAATGTGGGTGCAGAGCTGGTTGAAAGCCAAGACTCCAGGAGCCCTTCTCCATGTTTAGCTGCCCAACGGGGAGGGTGAACCTAGTGGGTCTGGCAGGGATCAGTCCGGTGTCAGGTACTATTCTATATTTTCATGAATGATTTGGAAAATGGAGTGGAGAGCATGCTCCTAAAGTTTACAACTGACACCAAGCACTTTGGAGCACAGGATTGAAATTCAAAACACCCTTAACAAATTGGAGACTTGGTCTTCTTGAGCCAAACTCCATGGTTAGGGCTCTCTCTCTACACTGGGCTGAAGTGAAACCCCAGAGCCAAGCACTCCTCCTGGGCAGTGAGCTCCGACCTTGAATGGTCAGATGCTGCTTAGCACTGTCAGAGCAGCTTTTGCTGGGGGATTCTCCCAGCACTTTCCAATAGCGGGAAGGTATGAAATCCCCATTTGACTGCTGGGGACAGAGCCCGAGAGTGGGGAGCAACTTGCCCAAAGTCCCCAGAAAAAGGAAAACAACCAGCAGAGGAACCAATAGGAAACCCAGCAATGGAACTCAGGAGTCCTGGGGGTGTGCTGTGGTGACCAGATGTCCCAATTTTATAGGGACAGTCCGAATTTTGGGGTCTTATCTAGGATCCTATTACCCCCCACGCCGTCCCGATTTTTCACACTTGCTGTCTGGTCACCCTAGGGTGTGCACATGTGTGGGTCCCAGCTGCTCCCTGCCCCCCTCATTGAAGCAGATGTGCAGGGTTACTGCCCTGGGAAGTGCAGGGCACCAGTGGATGTGGGGTTGGCTGGAGGTAGGGTCTGGCTTCAGGCAGGGCAAGGGCTGCGTGGCTGGCTGGCTTCAGGCAGGGGGGTGCATCAGGGGTTGGCTGGAGACAGGGCAGGGAGGATGCGGCTGGTGCAGGCAAAGCAGAAGGTGCAGGGCTGGCTGGAGACAGAGGCTGACTGCCGGCAGGGCAGGGCAGGGGGTGCAGGGCTGGCTGCAGGCAGGGCGTGGGGCAGGGCCGTTGCAAGGAAGTTTCATGCCCTAGGCGAAACTTCCACCTTGCACCCTCCCCCCCCCGCACCCCTGCCCTGAGGCGCCCCACCCGTGGCAGCTCCCCCCTCCACCCTGAGGCTCCCCTCTTGTGGCAACTCTCCTGCTCTGCCCTGCGGCACCCCCGTCGCCCGAGCTCACCCCTGCTCCGAGCACGAGCACCCCGAGCACGCCGTGGCCGCTTCACTTCTCCCACCTCCAAGGCTTGCGGCGCCTAAGCCTGCCAGGCAGTCAAGGCACCCTCCTCTGAGCCACAGCAGCCCTGACAGTTGACAATAGAGGCACCTTAACCCCTGAGTTCCTTCAATGTGTCCCCCTCGGGGGTCCAGCTCCGATCACCAGATACTCGGGGTATGTCTATACCACCTGCCGAATCGGTGGGCAGCGATCGATCCAGCGGGGGTTGATATATCGCGTCTAGTGTAGATGCAATACATTGAGTGCTCTCCCCTCGCCTGCTGTACTCCAGCTCGGTGAGAGGCGCAGGCAGAGTCTACGGGGAGCTGCAGCAGTCAACTCACCGAGACTGTGACATTATAATTGTTAGGCCTGAATAAAGATATAGCAGACAAAACCAGGTATGCCAACCTGACCAAAGTCAGGCTAACAGAGGTTTGTGGGTAATCCCTGAGTGGAAAACACTGAGAAGCAGGCAGCATGTCTCACAAGCGCTGGGAAAAAGTGAGATAAGAGAGAAGCTGCATTCCTGGCATAGTACCAGATGTGCTGTGTTCGGGCAGCTCCTTCGAAGAACTGATAAGAGTCCTAGTTTCCCAGCCTCCTTGTTTTCGCTCCCTGGTTTTGTTCTTTGTTTGTTTTTAACTCCCCTACATTTCTAACTTTAGGCATGCATGTATACTAAAGGTGTCTAGTTTCTAGTAGTTAGAAGAAGGGGGTGGGTTGCTCCAGTGAATAATTTATGACGCGACGGAACTGTCTATATAGGCTTATACTAAGATGTAAAGAGCAGGCTGGTTCTCTCTGGAGACGAGCTGCTCTCTATTGATGCGTGCACTTGTCAATAAAGAGCTTTTGATCGGACCTTGCTGGTGTTGCCTGTCTCTCTCGCGGTCAGACAACGAACTTTGCCGTCTGGGTTAGAGTCCCTGACATCTTTGGCGACTCCGCCGGGACCCGTCTGACTCTCCGGCGGGGGATCGGACCCTGAGGCAACGCAGCGCGCATCCTCCAGTTTAGAGGAGCCTTGCCTGGTGATCTGATCTCTGCGTTGGCGATAAGGCGTGTTCTGTGAACCAGCTGAAACTCTTGGAAATCCAGCAACGTCCACCTACCCATTGAGTAGGGTCCAGGTTGTCGGGGTTAGAGTCCCTGACTACTTAGGTCTGGGTTAGAGTCCCAGTCCAGGTCTGGGTTAGAGTCCCAGTCCAGGTTTGCACAGGATCCAAGTTGTCTGGGTTAGAGTCCCAGCCTGGGTTTGAGTCTCAGTCCAGGTGTTCAAGTCCCTGGAGAGGTAAGCGAGCGCTCGACGCGGGGAGGTGGGGGTTAGAGTCCCTTTACCTCGACCCGGGGAGGAGGGGTTAGAGTCCCTTCATGAAGAGGGGTTAGAGTCCCTTCATTAAAATGAGACAAGTTGGCAGTAAGTGCCCGGGGAATGCCCCGTTGTCTCTGATACTTAGAGATTGGAAAGAGATTTCTGAGACAGCTGATCTAGTTAAATTTAAGATGAGAAATCTGTGTTGGATCCAATGGCCATCATTTACCTTTCATTTGTCCCCAACTAGAGACTGGCCGGTGGGTGAAACCTTTTCCACAGATAGGAGGAACTCCTTAAGGGATATTTTGGTTGATCTTAGGCCGAGACAAATGGATTACTTGTTTGTATGGTATAATTATAAACCCATGGAGGGATGGGTAGCTTTTGAAGCTGTTTGTATGGAGAGCTCTTGTAAAAAAATCACCCACCATATGCACCAGAGCCGCACCGGGAGGAGGACAATTTTGTTCCTGTTCTTCCCCGTCTGATGGAGTGCAAGGATTCAAAAGCAGGTTAGGGACAGTTCAGGGACAGAGGAGAATCAAGGGGGAGCTCAGAGTGATGTTCCCTCATCTTCAGAGGAATCAGGCAGCCTCACCCCCTCTGTGCAGCCTCCAGCCAGCCTTTTGCAAACTTGGTCAGGGACTGCTTTTCAAACACCCCCAATATTACAGCAGCCCTTGTCCTTGCCCTTGTGGACCCCCACTAGGTTACTTAACTCCATGAGAGAGAATGTTTCTGAGACACCTCTGATATTACAAGCCTCATTGAGAACTTATCTGGTTCTACTGGTTGCTGGGGAACATGAGATGGTTTTACCCATACCCTGTTTGCAACTTCAAATTTGTTTAACTGGCAGTGCACTATGCCTCACTTATGAGACAATCCTGAGGCAGTGGAAAGAATGTTCTGCACAATCTTTTTCACTCATGTGCCCACTTGGGCAAATGTAAATCAGTTATTAGATACTCTCATGACAGAAGATGAAAGACAAAAAGTAAAAGAAAAATCTGCAGCTCATTTGAATGCACCTTGGCTAATTACTGACCCTAACTGGAATCCCAATAATCCAGCTCAAAAGACAAAGTTGGATGGATTTTTAAAAGCTGTTTTGAATGGTATTAGAGATGCAGGGGAGGCTACTCCAAATTGGAGCAAGGTGACTGCTTGTGTTCAGCATCCAGATAAGCACCTCTCTGACTTTTGTGCTCGACTGATTTGTGAAGTTAAAAAGCATGGGAATTTAAATCCTGAAACTGATCATGGAAAGGAGATGGTTAAAATGGTTTTCATGTCACAATGTGCAAAGGATATTGCAAAAAGATTTAGAAAGCATCCAGATGGTACGCAAGGGAAAAGTTTGTCTGAAGTAGTTAGCATTGCTACTAGAATGTTTAATGGGAAAGAGAAAAAGAAAGAAAAAGACATAAGGAACGGGTTAATTTAAAAATCATCTTGGCCCCGGGATGGAAGGAGGGGGGTGCTCTGCGTTCAGGGTCAGGAATCGGCGCGGACTGTGCTTGGTGCAGGGAGGGGCTGCTTTCGGCCCCAGCTGGCTGTGAAGGAAAAAATATAGACAGAGGCGAAGCAAAGGAAATACAAGTTACAGAACTGAAATTACATTTGCAAAGCTTAACTGTCCAGTAAGATCCAACAGTGTGCCTTTGTGACCCTGGAGTCGGTGTGGCTTGGTGACACCAAAGAAGCCACAGGCAGCCGACCTGGACTGGAATCTCTGAAAGAGACGCCGCAGGAGATTCCAGGGTGTAAAAGAACAGCCCTCCCAAGAGCAGAAGCATGTTGGAAATTCTGGACAAGCTGTATACAGGATAATCTCCCTTCCACCTCTCCCCCTCCTCTGAACATTATACACAGAAGTGGCCAGTCTGGACGTACGTGTGTAAGTATGAAAGGAGCTTCGGGCTTGGGGCATTAATATTTTCCTGAGTGATGTGGGAGCGTTCCCAACACTCTCCGTTGTTGTTTTATTATTTTATTAATGAAGCTTTAAAATTCAGTTATATGGTGTGTTTTCTTTATCTTCCCCCAACGATCCTGTAGTGTCAGCCTGATCATCTGACATGAGGGATAGATTGGTAACAGAAATTTGTCACAGTTTGGTGAGCAATTAAGAAGGGGGGAGCCCTGCAGAATTTACACCATCTATTTGTTTTACCCTTGTTATTTTGTGTTTGCTTTGCTTGGTACTGTTGGTGTTATATGCTGAGAACTGCATGAGTAAAAGTGAGTCCTAATAGGATAAGGAAACACTATTTGGTTCTGGTTCTGTTCTATTTAACCAGTTACTGTTGTTGTTTTTTTTCTCTGTTCATTTGGGTGTTAGGAGTGTGGGTGGAACTGAACCTCTTGTTCGTAATTCCTCGGAGTGGAAGCCATGTGTGCGAGACAGCTCTGAGGTTAAATTGAGATCCTTCTGTCCTGTCCCCTGTAGCGGTCAGTGTATAGAAGTGGGAAAGTCTGGCTTAGACTGTAATTCCCTCTGCTCTCTGTGTAATTCTCTTTTCTGTTTAAGTGTCAAACAGATGAATGAGTCTCTGGGTAAACCCTCTAAGAGTAGTCCTTCAAATTATATGTTAAGTAAATGGCCTTTGCCCAATGGGCCATGTGTCTTCGTCTAGGTGGCAAGCCTCATGAAGGAGGACTCGGGTAGTCTTGTGAGTAAGAATGTTTAAGGGAAGAGACCAGGAGGGGTGGGGGGCTAGTTGAGAAGCCCACCCTCCTAGCTAAACTGGTAGTGGAAGAAGTTGGTGCCTATGGAAGGGACGGTTCAGTGAGAAAAGCAGGATCGGGCCCAGGCGGGCAGGCAACAGACAGAGAGATTGGAAAACAGGTTGGAAAACTTTAAGGGTGTAGTGGAAGGAAGGAGTAAGTAAGTGTAAGCATGGGGATTTCAAATACCCAGAACTTACTTGGAATGGTGATTTGAGTTGATAAAAGTGGCTGTTGGGAGACAAGCAAGTGATTTAAGGGAGAGTGAGAAGTTAACTCTGTAGTTGCTGGAGGAAACAGCAGTTGAACTTTGCAAAAATGCTGAAGAGGAAAGTTCTTGGTGTCTTTGAAATGTTTGTAAATAAATTGAGGCAAAGAAATTGTTAATTGCAATCATTTAGAATTTAGTTAAATTAGCTGAAGAATGTATATAGTGCTATGTAATTGAAATTTTATTAGGCTGTAAGGGCACTATAAGTAGTGATGTTTTCTTTCAGTGTTTGAAAGCAAGAGTTAAAAGTAAAAAGCAAGCCAGAAAGCATCTGTATTCATGCAAATTATCTAACTGATAAGGTAGGAGCCACTGAAACCTGGGCTGCCTATGAAACACATAAAATATGGGATAATTCCTCTGTTTTTCCTGAAATCAACAAGGGTATTTGTCTATTTTAAGCAATGATTGTCTGCCCAGAAGGGGTAGACCTCTGTTTTTTTGTCTTTCAGATAATCAGAGAAAACTGATGCCAGCTAAACAGCATTCAACGTACCATGCATTTACTGGCACAATAGAAATTATGTTTTGTGTTCTATGTTCTGTCTTGTGGTGTTTGTCTTGTGGCCGGAATTTTTGTGTTTAATATTTTTATAAAATAATCTAGTTTAAAATCAAACAAAAAGTTTAAATTAAAATGCAGATACTTGTTTTGTTCAACTTGGAATACAAAGTGTTTAGATAAATCAGGAGAATGTGATATACTAAAGTCTAATGCATTTCCTTAAGTAAGGAAAAGAAACTTTATTGGTCAAATTGTTAATTGCAAAAATTGTTGTTAAAATTTGCATACCAACAGTCTTTGAAAGCAAGGACATGAAAAGTTAACCCACTCCCCATATTGTACATGGGATCTTTCTGGCTACCTCAGATTTCTAGCCAGAGGGCTGGGGATGGTGGAAGGCTATTGGACTAGAGGTTGTATTGAGTGAACTCCTCAAAGTGGGTGTGCTTGTCCTGGCTTGTTGCTCGAAAGCTCTGTAATAAGGTTATTTTAGTAAAAGGGTGTGTGTGGCATATATTAAATAATAAGACTAATGTACTGTATAATGACAATGTGTAGGTGTTCATTGTTGGGAAAAAGGTGTATAAGTAAAAAGTGAAAGTTTCCTTTGCAGGTTAAAAGAAGCCAAGAAGGGAAGAAGCACAAAGAACAGAATGAATTAACTGAAAAAATAAAATAAAATAAAATAGCAAGCTCAGGCTATAGATAAGACACTGACTCCATTCAAGGACACTGCTCACAGTTAAGACTTGGTTAACAACCAGGAAAAGGAGGGCTTGAATTTGCCCATGCAGCTATGAGATCTGAAAAACACTGCCAGGCACTAATGAAATGTGTTAAGTTTTTTTTCTCACAGGTAAGGAAGCGCTACCCAAAGACCCTAGCAGCCCTGCCACTCCTTGGAACCAGGAGACGGGATTGATGTAAAGGTCCACCAACGAAAGACTGCCTTGGCTCCATGCTGGAAAGGCCCTTAAGTCCTGATGACTACCAACACCGCTGTGAAGTACCAAAGACTGACTGCTTGGACCCAAGATTCTCACTGCAAAAAGACCCCTCCACATTGGGAGAATTCTCCTACTGATGATTAGCCTATTTCACCTTCTAGCTCCACTGTGCCTTCTGGACAGTAGGGAAAAAGTACAAGGTGAAGTGCTAGTAGCCTCTCCCTTATCCACTGACAGATCTACTGTGCCTTTGAATTTTTCTAGAAAAAGCAAAACCATTACAGGGTGATGTGCTAGTAACCTCTCCCCTATATGATGCTGCACCAAGACTGTTTTGGGAAAGAAGAAGGAACACTCACTCCACTGAAATTGCTAAAGTCCAGGAATTCCTGACTAGAAAGGACATTAAGAACTGACCCCGGTGAAGAAACAAAGAATTGTACACTGGCAGAAAAAATTTGTGGGACCCATGCTTGGGAATGTGGTATTGATTGGATTTTGGGGTTTATTCTACAGGCTGTGCCCTGTGTTGTGGATAAATTCTTCAGCATGTATTGCTCTCTCTAATTGGATTTTAAATAACAAGTACCCGAAGAGTTTGTTCTGCCACTGGAAATTTTACCTGTATTGAAACCATTCCAGTGACTAATAATGTAACCCCCTCCTATGCTATTAATGTCAATGCCTTTTAAAAGTACCTGAAAATAGTTAAATAACAAATGTAATATAGTACTACACCAAGGAAAGATGGTATTAAATATCACTGAGGCTGGGAAGGCATTGCAGTGGGATCTAGTATGTTTGGAGATTCAGAATTTCCTGAATGACCAGCTGATGGCCATTTGGAGTGATCTTGAGTACCAGACTTGGCCCACTGCCCTTACAGACACATCAGGAGTACCATCTGATCTGTGGTCATGGAGATATACTAAAGACTTTCTGGGTGGAAGTGTAAACATTTACAGTGCTCCTTCCAAGCATTTGGACTGGGGGGTGTGGGCTTCCACATACCGAATCCTGACGGGTCCATGGGGAGGATGCACATGGGACTGGATTATTCACCGAAACATCTGGGAAATTAGACCACTTGGTATACCTAACTGATTTATAGTCAGTGCCCCAATCCCTTAGTTGTCAGACAAACAGGATTCCACTCTTTTGTCCGTGCACTCATTCCTGGATTGTGGGTGGCTAAGCTCAAGAGAGCAGTTGTAAATATTTCTGCAGAGCTTGAAAAAAAACCAGCTAATGCATTAATAGACGCTTTCCAAAAGTTGCAACGAAAGACTGATGAAGTAGCAGAAGTAACTTTGCAAAATAGACGTGTGCTAAATGCCATGAATGCTGAATTAGAGAGGGGCTTGTGCTCGCATTGGGGAAAAATGTTGCTTTGCTGTTAATCACTCTGGCTTAATTGACAAAGATTTACAAGCTATTAAGAATGTTGCTGTTGTTTTCCATGCTATATCTCTTGATCACACTTTTAGTTTTAAGGACCTCCACTCAGACCTTGGGTCATGGTTTACTAGCCTCCCCCGTACAATTGTTAAATGGATATGTGTCCCAAGAGTCCCATTATGGTCCTCTAGGGACAAAGGGGGGATTGTTAGGCCTGAATAAAGATATAGCAGACAAAACCAGGTATGCCAACCTGACCAAAGTCAGGCTAACAGAGGTTTGTGGGTAATCCCTGAGTGGAAAACACTGAGAAGCAGCAGCATGTCTCACAAGCGCTGGGAAAAAGTGAGATAAGAGAGAAGCTGCATTCCTGGCATAGTACCAGATGTGCTGTGTTCGGGCAGCTCCTTCGAAGAACTGATAAGAGTCCTAGTTTCCCAGCCTCCTTGTTTTCGCTCCCTGGTTTTGTTCTTTGTTTGTTTTTAACTCCCCTACATTTCTAACTTTAGGCATGCATGTATACTAAAGGTGTCTAGTTTCTAGTTGTTAGAAGAAGGGGGTGGGTTGCTCCAGTGAATAATTTATGACGCGACGGAACTGTCTACATAGGCTTATACTAAGATGTAAAGAGCAGGCTGGTTCTCTCTGGAGACGAGCTGCTCTCTATTGATGCGTGCACTTGTCAATAAAGAGCTTTTGATCGGACCTTGCTGGTGTTGCCTGTCTCTCTCGCGGTCAGACAACGAACTTTGCCGTCTGGGTTAGAGTCCCTGACATAAGTATAATCTAATATCTCATTGAAAGGTGACAGGGCCAGAAAGAGTTAATTAACTCACCTCACCGACTGACCTGACCCGTGGGTGAACCTTAAAAACTGGTTAACAAGATATGTAAATGAACAGAGCTTTGAAATGCAAGTCTGCAGTGTTAGAGGTAGAAGGGGAGGTGTTTGCTCAGGTCTTGTGATGTCAGCAAAGAAGTCTTGTCTATTGCTATAGTTTTAATTCAAAGAGCAAAAAAAGAATATTAACATTTATGATGATACTTGAGTGAAATAGTATTATTGTCTGTGTCTCTTTGAAGGTTGTGGTAATCTGTATCTGAACTGTTTGATGGATGTACTAATTGCCAGGATGTTTGGAAGAAGAGTTAAGCCTATTGTTTTCTCAGGCTGAAAGGCTGCTGGAAATGTTTAAGAACCTGGGACACGATCCTTCTTCATCTCAGATCTGCTTTGGGTTTCAAGAGGGGGAAACCTTAAGCCACAAGGATTGAGATCCCCAGTCATTGACTGGAGCCACCCTGAATATGGACAGTGGATTATAACCTATGGACTATTTCTAAAAGGACTTTTGGCAACTACAAGCTCATCTCTACTTTGTATCTGAACCTCAAAAATTGAATTCAAGTCTATATGTCTATTAATCTTTTAACCAACACTCACTCTCTCTCTTTTCTTTTCTAATAAATTTTAGCTTAGTTAATAAGAATTGGCTATAGCATGTATTTTAGGTAAAATCTAAGTTATAATTGAACCTGGTTATGTGGCTGATCCTTTGGGATCGGAAGAATCTTTTCTTTTATATGATGAAGTAAGATTTTCAGGAATCATCATCATATCTAACAGGTGTGTCTGGACGGAGGCCTGAGGCTGGGTACTTTAAGGGAACTGCGTGGTTTAAACTTCTAAGTAACCAGTGAGGTACTACAGAAGCTGTTTTGTGCTGGCTTGGTAAATCTAAGTATTGAAATAACCAGCAGCGTTTGGGATTTGTCTGCCCTGTTTTGTTTGCAATTCACTCTGATTGAGTGAGCTGAGCTGGCTCCCACGGGCAGCACCGTCACACCTACAGCCAGGCTGCAGAGGTCCGGGGGATCTTAGGGGCCTTGGGGTGCACAGATACCTATGTCCAGGCCATAGCGGTCCCTGGGGGGCTTAGAGAGTTTGGGGGGGACACAGATACCAATCTCCATGCTCTAGGGGTCCCATGGGGGCTTAGAGGGTTCGTGGGGGGCACATATTCCTACATCCAGGCTGTAGGGTTACCAGGGGGGCTTAGGGGGTTAGTGGGGGGCAAAGATACCTACGTCCAGGCTGGAGGCATCCTGGGAGTCTTAGGGGATTTGTGGGGGCCAAAGACACCTATGATGTCCAGGCTGTAGGGGTACCAGTGGGTTTTAGGGGTTCGAGTGGGCACAGATACGTATGTCCAGGCTGTATCGTTCCCAGGGGGGGTTAGAGGTTTCGTGAGGGGCACAGATATCTACGTCCAGATTGTAGATGTCCCGGGAGGGGGGGGTTAGGGGGGTTGTGGGAGTGCAAATACCTATGTCCAGGCTGTAGGGGTTCCTGGGGGCTTAGAGGGTTTCTGAGGGGCACATATACCTACGTGCACACTGGAGTGTCGCAAGGGGCTTATGGAGTCTATATGGGGAACAGATACCAATGTTCTGGCTGTATAGGTCCCTCGGGGGCTTAGGGGGTTTGTGGGGGGCACAGATACCTAAGTTCAGGCTGGAGGGATCTCTGAGTGTCTTAGGTGTTTGGTGGGAGGCACAGATACCTACGTCCAGGCTGCAGGGGTCTCGGAGGGGCTTAGGGTCTGTCACGGAGTGTGGGGGAGTCCGGTCCTGCACCCCTCTTCCTGGGACTCACAGTGACTCTCAGCCAGCCAGTAAAACAGAAGGTTTATTGGACAACAGGAGCGAAGGATACAGCAGAGCTTGGAGGCACAAGCAGGACCCCACAATCAAGTCCTTCTAGGGGTTCAGGAAACTTAGTTCCCAGTTTGGGAATCCCTGAATTCCAACCACCCAGACCAAAACCGAAACTGAACTAACCCAACTCCCTCCAGCTGGCCATTTGCCTGTAGTCCAGCTTCCTGGGCAAAGGTGCTGACCCCTCCCCCCGCCTAGCTCAGGTTACAGGCTGAGCACGTGTCCGGTCCTAAAGTCACCCCCTGCTCTCCCATCCCCCACACAGACAGTCCCTACTCCATCACAGTAATGCACAGAGCATTTCCCGCATGGAGCAACAGTGACACCATGTGGCCACGCACGGTAACGCACAGAACATTTCCCATATGGAGCAACTGTGACACCGTGTGGCCAGGCAGGGTAATGCACAGAGCATTTCCCACATGGAGCAACATTGACGCCTTGTGACCACACCAGCTAATGGACAGAGCATTTCCTGCATGGAGCAACAGTGACACCATGTGGCCATGCAGGGAAATGCCCAGAGCATTTCCTGGATGGAGCAACAGTGATTCCATGTGGCCATGCAGGGTAATGCACAGAGCATTTCTCTCATAGAGGAACAGTGACAACATGTGGCCATGCAGGGTAATGCACAGAGCATCACGCCTATGTAGAGGCTGTAGAGATCCCTGGGGGGCTTAGGGGTCGTGGGGGGCACAGATAGCTACGTCCAGGCTGGAGACATTCTGGTGGGCATTAGGGGCTTCATGAGGGGCACAAATATCTACGTCAGGGCTGGAGAGGTCCCTGGATGGCTTAGGGGGTTGTGGTGAGCATAGATACATACGTCCACGCTGCAGGGGTACCAGAGGGACTTAGGGGGTGTCACGTAGTGTGGTGGAATCTGGCCCTGCACCCCTCTTCCTGGGACACACAGTGACTCAGCCAGCCAGTAAAACAGAAGGTTTTTTTGGCCAACAGGAATGAAGGATACAGCAGGGCTTTTGGGCACAACCAGGACCCCTCAATCGAGTCCTTCTGGGGGTTCAGGAAGCTTAGTTCCCAGTTTGGGATTCCCTGAATTCCAACAACCCAGCTCCAAACCAAAACTGAACTAACTCCCTCCAGCCAGCCCCTTCCTTTATTCAGCTTCCTGGGCAAAGGTGCTGACCCCCTCCCAGCTGCCTAGCTTAAGTTACAGGCTTAGGTCCTGTCCCTCACCTAAAGTCACCCGCTGCTCTCCCATCCCCCACACAGACAGTCCCCACTCCATCACAGTAATGCCCAGAGCATTTCGCGCATGGAGCAACAGTAACACCGTGTGGCCATGCAGGGTAATGCCCAGAGCATTTCCCCCGTGGAGCAACAGTGACACCATGTGGCCACACAGGGTAATGCACAGAGCATTTCCTGCATGGAGCAAGAGTGACACCGTGTGGCCACACAGGGTAATGCACAGAGCATTTCCCGCATGAAGCAACATTGACATCTTGTGACCACACCAGGTAATGGACAGAGCATTTCCTGCATGGAGCAACAGTGACACCATGTGGCCAAGCAGGGAAATGCACAGAGCATTTCCTGGATGGAGCAACAGTGATTCCATGTGGCCACGCAGAGTAATGCACAGAGCATTTCTCTCATAGAGGAACAGTGACAACATGTGGCCATGCAGGGTAATGCACAGAGCATCACGCCTATGTAGAGGCTGTAGAGATCCCTGGGGGACTTAGGGGTCATGGGGGGCACAGATAGCTACGTCCAGGCTGGAGACATTCTGGTGGGCATTAGGGGCTTCATGAGGGGCACAAATATCTACGTCAGGGCTGGAGAGGTCCCTGGATGGCTTAGGGGGTTGTGGTGAGCATAGATACATACGTCCATGCTGTAGTGGTCCCTGGGGGTTTAAGGAGTTGGTAAGGGTCACAGAAACCTACGTATGGTCTGGAGGGGTCCCTGGGGGACTTAAGGGTTTGTGGTTGCGCAGATACCTACGTACCGGTTGGAGGGGGCCCTGGGGAGCTTAGGGGGTTTGTGTGGCGTACACATAGCTATAACCAGGCTGGTGGGGGCCCTATGGGTCTTAGAAGGCTGGTGGGGGGCAGAGATACCTATGTAGGGACTGGAGAAGTCCTGGGGAGGGCTTTGGGGGTTCCTGGAAGTCACAAATATCTACGTCCAGGCTGGAGGAGTTCTGGGGGTATTAGGGAGTTGTGCGGGGGCACAGATACCTATATCGAGGCTGTAGGGGTCCTGGGGTTGCTTTGGGGAATTTTGGGGTACAGATACCTACTTCCATGCTGTAGGGGTCGCTGGGAGGATCAGTGGGTTCGTGAGGGTGCACAGATATCTACGTCCGGTCTATAGGGATCCTGGGGGGGGGCTTAGGGGTTTGTAAGGGGCACAGATACATTCATCCAGGCAAGAGGGGTCCTAGGGACCTTAGTGGGTTCATGCTGGGCACAGATACCTGCGTCTAGGCTGGAGGGGTTTTGGGGGTCTTAGGAGGGTTGTGTGGGCACAGATACCTATGTCGATGCTGGAGGGGTCCTGTCATGTCTTAGCGGATTCGTGGGGTCAGAGATACCTACATCTAGGCTGGAGGGGTTCCGGGGGGATTAGGTGTGTTTGAGGAGGGGAACAGATACCTACATCCTGATGGTAGGTGGCCCTGGGTAGCTTAGGCGGTTTTTGTCGGTCACAGATACAAACATCCATGCTGTAGGGGTCCCGAGGGACTTTGTGGGGCTCTAGGGGTCACAGATACCTACCTACAGTCTGGAAGGTTCCTGTGGGTATTAAGGGGTGTGTGGGGCATACAGATGCCTACATCTGGGCTTGTGGGTTCCCTGGGGGGCTTAGAGGTTTGTGGAGAGCACAGATACCATTATCCAGGCTAGATGGGTTCTGGTGGGATTAGGGGGTTGTGGGGGGCACAGATACCTATGTAAACAGAAGCAGGATGAACTCTACCCTCACATCTGGTGGTGAATTATGGCAAGTGTGGAAAAGGATTTCAGGGTCTGATCATGTTTGCATAGACACACTCACCGTGCGTGACACGGCCACGGCAGCCTGGGATGGTTACTTTGGCAGCTATGGTATCCCCAGTTTATTTGTTGTTGGGGTGTGAGATGTGGAGTGTTGTCACCCTGATTGTGTGGATGAGGAACTGTGAAACAGCTTTGAGACAGGGATTCTCACCATCAGTTGAGTGGCACTCACTAGACAAGGGAGTGGGCTCCTTGGGTGAGCTAGAGTCACCAATTGCACTTTTTTTCTTTTAACAGTTGAATAGCAGTGTTGATTTTTTATTCTCTTAAAAGTTGAATTTCTAGGTTCTTGAGCTGAAATCACTGAAAAGATGTGTTAGCTTGTGGGGGACTCTGAAACTGTATTGCAGAACACAGTAGTTGACAGACAGGAGCAGTTTGTGGGAGTGTCCCATGGAATGAGATGAGTCTAGCAGTTTTGGGGGATAGCTGGAGCAGAACACAGGTCGGCTGGCAGAGCAGCTGGTGGACCGAGCTGAGCAGTTTGTGGGGAAGGCAAAAGCAGAATCCCATGGAGAGGCAGAGCAGTCAGCAGTGGACCACATAAGGTGCCCCTTTCTACTCAGGCTGGCAGGGGGAAAAACCCTGCAGATAGACTCTTGAACTCTGGGGTTGCGCAACTGTGGGTGATTTTGGGGTTGCTGGACTCTTGAAACGTTGGAGATATTGGACTTTGGAGCCTTGGGGTGATTTGGGGATTGCTGGACTCATGAGCCCAGGGAAAAGGACACGGCCTAGTTGAGGTGTTTTCCCAATTTAATGCTATGTTGTTTATCTCACGTTATTAAACATTTTCTGCTACACCCAGACTCTGTGCTTGCGAGAGGGGAAGTATTGCCTCTTTGAGGCACCTAGGAGTGCGTATGTAAAATTTTCCCATGTCACTGGGTGGGGACTCGAGCTGGTTTGCATTACATTGTAGGCAAGGGACCCCTATGTATTGAACCCAGTCCTTGCTGCTATCAGTTCAGCCTGGCAGAAGGGTTCCACCTACGTCCAGGCTCAAGGGGTCCCTGGGGGGCTTAGGGAGTTCGTGGGGGGCACAGATATCTAGGTCCAGGCTGTAGGGGGTCGGGGGGGGCTCAGGAGTTTGGTGGGGGGCACAGATACCTACGTCCAGGCTGCAGGGGTCCCAGAGGGACTTAGGGGGTGTCACGTAGTGTGGTGGAATCTGGCCCTGCACCCCTCTTCCTGGGACACACAGTGACTCAGCCAGCCAGTAAAACAGAAGGTTTTTTTGGCCAACAGGAACGAAGGATACAGCAGGGCTTTTGGGCACAACCAGGACCCCTCAATCGAGTCCTTCTGGGGGTTCAGGAAGCTTAGTTCCCAGTTTGGGATTCCCTGAATTCCAACAACCCAGCTCCAAACCAAAACTGAACTAACTCCCTCCAGCCAGCCCCTTCCTTTATTCAGCTTCCTGGGCAAAGGTGCTGACCCCCTCCCAGCTGCCTAGCTTAAGTTACAGGCTTAGGTCCTGTCCCTCACCTAAAGTCACCCGCTGCTCTCCCATCCCCCACACAGACAGTCCCCACTCCATCACAGTAATGCCCAGAGCATTTCGCGCATGGAGCAACAGTAACTCTGTGTGGCCATGCAGGGTAATGCCCAGAGCATTTCCCCCATGGAGCAACAGTGACACCATGTGGCCACTACAGGGTAATGCACAGAGCATTTCCTGCATGGAGCAACAGTGACACCGTGTGGCCACAGCAGGGTAATGCACAGAGCATTTCCCTGCATGGAGCAACAGTGACACCGTGTGGCCACAGAGGGTAATGCACAGAGCATTTCCTGCATGGAGCAACAGTGGCATCGTGTGGCCACGCAGGGTAATGCACAGAGCATTTCCCTGCATGGAGCAACAGTGACACCATGTGGTCACGCAGGGTAATGCACAGAAGCATTTCCCTGCATGGAGCAACAGTGACACCATGTGGCCACGCAGGGTAATGCACAGAGCATTTCCCTGCATGGAGCAACAGTGACACCGTGTGGCCACACAGGGTAATGCACAGAGCATCGCACCTACGTGGAGGCTGTAGAGATCCCTCGAGGGCTTACGGGGGTTCGTAGGGTCACAGATATCTACATCCAGTATGGGCGGGACCCTGGGAGAGTTAGGGGGGTTGTGAGGGGCATAGGTACTTGCGTCCAGGCTGTAGAGGTCCTGGTGGGGATTAAAGGCTTCCTGGAGGACAGCAATATCTACGTCCAGGCTGAAGGGGTCCCTGGACGCTTAGGGGGTTGTGGTGAGCACAGTGATCCCTGGGGGTATAGGGACTTGGTGAGGGGCACAGATACCTATGTATGTCCTGGAGGGGTCCCTGGGGGGGGCTTAGTGGTACTGTAGGAGACACAGATACCTACGTCCAGGCTATAGGCATTCTGGGGGGGCTTAGGGCTTTGGGGGGGCACAGATACCTACATCCAGGCTGGAGGGGTCCCGGGGGGCTTAGGTGGTTTGTGGGGAGGGGCACAGATATGTACATCCAGGCTGGAGAGGTTCCGGAGAGGATTAGGGGTTTTTGCGGATGGCAGAGATATCTATCTCCATACTCTAGGGGTCTCGGGGGGCTTAGGGCTGGATGTGTCCCGAGGAGCTTAGGGGGTTTGTGGGGTGCTCAGACACCTGTGTCCAGGCTGTAGGGAACCCTGGGGGCTTAGGGGGTTCGTGGGGGTCACAGGTAGTTACGTCCAGGCTGAAGGGGTAATGGGAGTGCTTAAGGGATCGGGGCTGACACAGATACCTACGTCCAGGGTCTAGGGGAGGCAGGAGAAGTGAAGCGGCCATGGTGTGCTTTCAAGTAGGGATAATAATGATCCACTCTTACCTACCTCATGGTGGGTGGAGGATGGGGATCCATTGGAGAGTGTCACTAAGAGTAGTGCATAATATGAGGTGTCCCATCACGTTTACTCAGAGCAGATTATGACATAATAGATTAGCTGAAACAGTCTTTTTTATTTGTATTTTTTTATTTTGGAATTGTTAAGAGCAGCAATGACTTAGCTCAGACTGAAGCATCTTATCTAATTTTCAAGATCTAAGTGTCTCCTCCTTGTGTGTGATGACACAATTTAACACACTGTGACAAACAGGAGATGCTTTTGTTTTGCAACAAAATCTTTTTGCAAAGAACTTCCATCTCACTTGTTATGATTCTGAGAAACAAACTGGTTTAGTCTGAATGGGATATTTGGACAGAAACGGTTGGAATGAAATTTTCCCACCATCCCAGTTCCTGAGCTCTATCCCTGCCTCTGGGGGGATTTGTTGTCTGTTAGAACAGGAGTCTGACTGGCGGCTTCTCTTTCTGGCTCTGCCACCGCCTTGCTGTGTAGGCCCTTGGGTAGGTCACCTCCCTTCTCTGTACCTCAGGCTCCTCCCATTTGTCCAATGGGAACAGGGACAGTTCTCGAATTCTGGGCAGTTGTGAGCCTGAGTGAGAAAAGGGGTGTTGAAGCCCTCTGTGAAGAAGAAAGGGGAGTTTCACGGTGTTTTTGCACCAAGGAATTCTAAACCAAAACTGAACTAACTCCCTCGAGTCCTTCTGGGGGTTCAGGAAGCTTAGTTCCCAGTTTGGGATTCTCTGAATTCCAACTACCCAGCTCCAAACCAAAACTGAACTAACTCCCTCCAGCCGACCCCTTCCTGTGTCCAGCTTCCCGGGCAAAGGTGCTCACTCTCTCAGCCCTGCCTAGCTCGAGTTACAGGCTTAGGTCCTGTCCCTCACCTAAAGTCACCCCCTGCTCTCCCATCCCCCACACAGACAGTCCCCACTCCATCACAGTAATGCCCAGAGCATTTCCCGCATGGAACAACAGTGACACCATGTGGCCACGCAGGGTAATGCCCAGAGCATTTCCTGCATGGAGCAACAGTGACACTGTGTGGCCACTCAGGGTAATGCACAGAGCATCACACCTACGTAGAGGCTGTAGAGATCCCTGGGGGCTTAGGGGTCATGGGAGGTACAGATAGCTACGTCCAGGCTGGAGGCATTCTGGGGGGTTTAAGGGGGTTCGTAGGGTCACAGATACCTACGTCCAGGATGGTCGGGACTCTGGGGGAGTTAGGGGGGTTGTGGGGGGCATAGGTACTTGCGTCCAGGCTGTAGAGGTCCTGGTGGGGATTAAGGGCTTCCTGGAGGACACCAATATCTACGTCCGGGCTGGAGAGGTCCCTGGACGGCTTAGAGGTTGTGGTGAGCACAGTGATCCCTGGGGGTTTAGGAACTTGGTGAGGGGCACAGATACCTATGTTTGTCCTGGAGGGGTCCCTGGGGGGGCTTAGTGGTATTGTAGGGGACACAGATACCTACGTCCAGGCTATAGGCATTCTGGGGGGGCTTAGGGCTTTGGGGGGGCACAGATACCTACATCCAGGCTGGAGGGGTCCCGGGGGGCTTAGGGGGGTTGTGGGGGGCACAGCTATGTACGTCCAGGCTGGAGAGGTTCCAGGGAGTATAAGGAATTTTTGTGGACAGCAGAGATACCTATCTCCAGGATCTAGGGGTCCCTGGGGGGCTTAGGGTTTTTTTGGGAGGCACAGATAACTATGTCCAGGTTGGAGTGGTTCCTGGGGGGTTTAGGGGGTTCCTGGGGGGCACAGATACCTAGGTCCATGCTGTAGGGGTCCCCGGGTGGATTAGGGGTTTTCTGAGGGGTACAGATACATACGTCTAGGCTGTAGGGGTCCCTGGGAGGCTTAGGGGGTTTGTGGGGGGCAGCGATACCTAAGTCCAGGCAATAGGGCTTCCAGGGGGAATTAGTGTGTTGGGGGGGCACAGATACCTAGATCCAGGCTGGAGGGTTCCCGATGGGGGGGGGCTTAGGCAGTTTGTGTTCGGCAAAGATACCTACCTCCAGGCTGGAGGGGTGTCTCGGCACTTAGGGATTGTGGGGGGGCACAGATACCTCCGTCCAGGCTGGAGGGTCCCTGGGGAGCTTAGCGGGTTCGTAGGGGGCACAGATACCTAAATCCAGGCTGGAGGGATCCAGGGGGGGCTTATGGGGTTCAGGGGGCACAGATACTTATCTCTAGGCTGTAGTGGTCCCTGGTGGGCTTAGGGGGTTTTGGGGGGCCCCAGATACCTAAGTCCATGCTGTAGGGGTCCCTACAGGTGCTTATGGGTTCATGGGGTGCACAGATACTTATGTCCAGGCTGGAGGGGGCAGGGGGGGTTGGGGTTTCATGGGGGGCACAGATACGAACCTCCAGGCTGTAGGAGTCCCAGGGGGGCTGTGGGGGTACAGATACCTACATCTAGGCTGGATGGGTCCTGGGGGTATAGAGGGGTTTGTGGGGGGCACAGATACCTAGGTACAGGCTGTCGGTGTCCCGAGGAGATTAGGCGGTTCACTGGGGGCTCAGATACATCCAGGCTGGATGTGTCCCGAGGAGCTTAGGGGGTTCGTGCGGTGCTCAGACACCTGTGTCCAGGCTGTAGGGATCCCTGGGGGCTTAGGGGGTTCGTGGGGGTCACAGGTAGTTACGTCCAGGCTGAAGGGGTAATGGGAGTGCTTAAGGGATCGGGGCTGACACAGATACCTACGTCCAGGGTCTAGGGGTCCCGAGGGGATTGGGGGTTGAGGGGGGAACAGATACCTACGTCATAGCTGGAGGTGTCTTGGGTGGTTTAGGAGGTTCGTTGGAGTCACAGATACCTAAGTCCAGGCTGTAGGGGTTCCTGGGGCATTCAGGGATTTCTGGGGGTCACAGATACCTACGTGCAGACTAGAGGGGTCCTAGAGGTCTTAGGAGATTTATGGGGGGCACAGATACCAACATACTGGCTGTAAAGGTCCCTGGGGGGCTTTGTGGGTTCGGGGGGCACAGATACCAATGTCCTGGCTGTAGATGTTCCTGGGGTACATAGAGGGGCTGTGGTCGCACATAACCCTACATCCAGGCTGTCGGGGTCCCGGGGGCCCCTGGCCAAATTGGGTCCCTCTGGAAAAGTCTCCCTCACGGTGGCCCCAGGGCTGGAGGAGCTCCCACTCCCTGATATGGCGCAGAGGCTGCAGCAGGGGCACAGAGCTTCTCTGGTGTCAGGGCCACAGCGGGGCAGGGGTAAAGGAGTGAGACCAGAGAAGCTCTGTGCCCCTGCTGCAGCCCCCAGGTAATAGAAGGGAGTGGGAGCTCTTCCAGCCCTGAGGCCACCGTGGAGGAACATCTACAGCCAGGACATTGGTATCTGTCATACATTAGAAGCAAGAGGAAGACTAAGGACAGGGTAGGCCCACTGCTCAGTGAGGAGGGGGAAACAGTAACGGGAGACTTGGAAATGGCAGAGATGCTTAATGACTTCTTTGTTTCAGTCTTCACTGAGAAGTCTGAAGGAATGTCTAGTATAGTGAATGCTTACGGGAAGAGGGTAGGTTTAGAAGAGAAAATAAGGAAAGAGCAAGTAAAAAATCACTTAGAAAAGTTAGATGCCTGCAAGTCACCAGGGCCTGATGAAATGCATCCTAGAATACTCAAGGAGTTAATAGAGGAGGTATCTGAGCCTCTAGCTATTATCTTTGGGAAATCATGGGAGACGGGGGAGATTCCAGAAGACTGGAAGGGGGCAAATATAGTGCCCATCTATAAAAAGGGAAATAAAAACAACCCAGGAAACTACAGACCAGTTAGTTTAACTTCTGTGCCAGGGAAGATAATGGAGCAGGTAATCAAAGAAATCATCTCCAAACACTTGGAAGGTGGTAAGGTGATAGGGAATAGCCAGCATGGATTTGTAAAGAACAAATCGTGTCAAACTAATCTGATAGCGTTCTTTGATAGGATAACGAGCCTTGTGGATAAGGGAGAAGCGGTGGATGTGATATACCTAGACTTTAGTAAGGCATTTGATACGGTCTCGCATGATATTCTTATAGATAAACTAGGAAAGTACAATTTAGATGGGGCTACTATAAGGTGGGTGCATAACTGGCTGGATAACCGTACTCAGAGAGTAGTTGTTAATGGCTCCCAATCCTGCTGGAAAGGTATAACAAGTGGGGTTCCGCAGGGGTCTGTTTTGGGACCGGATCTGTTCAATATCTTCATCAACGATTTAGATGTTGGCATAGAAAGTACGCTTATTAAGTTTGCGGATGATACCAAACTGGGAGGGATTGCAACTGCTTTGGAGGACAGGGTCAAAATTCAAAATGATCTGGACAAATTGGAGAAATGGTCTGAGGTAAACAGGATGAAGTTCAATAAAGATAAATGCAAAGTGCTCCACTTAGGAAGGAACAATCAGTTTCACACATACAGAATGGGAAGAGACTGTCTAGGAAGGAGTATGGCAGAAAGAGATCTAGGGGTCGTAGTGGACCACAAGCTTAATATGAGTCAACAGTGTGATACTGTTGCAAAAAAAGCAAACGTGATTCTGGGATGCATTAACAGGTGTGTTGTAAACAAGACACGAGAAGTCATTCTTCCGCTTTACTCTGCGCTGGTTAGGCCTCAACTGGAGTATTGTGTCCAGTTCTGGGCACCACATTTCAAGAAAGATGTGGAGAAATTGGAGAGGGTCCAGAGAAGAGCAACAAGAATGATTAAAGGTCTTGAGAACATGACCTATGAAGGAAGGCTGAAGGAATTGGGTTTGTTTAGTTTGGAAAAGAGAAGACTGAGAGGGGACATGATAGCAGTTTTCAGGTATCTAAAAAGGTGTCATCAGGAGGAGGGAGAAAACTTGTTCACCTTAGCCTCCAATGATAGAACAAGAAGCAATGGGCTTAAACTGCAGCAAGGGAGATTTAGGTTGGACATTAGGAAAAAGTTCCTAACTGTCAGGGTAGTTAAACACTGGAATAGATTGCCTAGGGAAGTTGTGGAATCTCCATCTCTGGAGATATTTAAGAGTAGGTTAGATAAATGTCTATTAGGGATGGTCTAGACAGTATTTGGTCCTGCCATGAGGGCAGGGGACTGGACTCGATGACCTCTCGAGGTCCCTTCCAGTCCTAGAGTCTATGAGTCTATGAGTAATCTGTGCCCCCCATAAACCACCTAATCCCCACGGGAACCCCTACAGCCAGGATGTTGGTATCTGTCCCCCTATAAATCTCCTAAGCCCTCTGGAACCCTTCCAGTCTGAACGTAGGTATCTGTGACCCCCAGAAATCCCCGAATACCCCAGGAACCCCTACAGCCTGGACTTAGGTATCTGTGACTCCAACGAACCTCCTAAACCACCCAGGACCCCTTCAGCTAGGACGTAGGCATCTGTTCCCCCCTCAACCCCCAATCCCCTCGGGACCCCTAGACCCTGGACGTAGGTATCTGTGTCCGCCCCGATTCCCTAAGCACCCCCATTACCCCTTTAGCCTGGACGTAGGTATCTGTACTCCCACAAACCCCCTAAACGTCCCAGCGACCCCTTCAGCCTGGAAGTCCCTATCTGTGACACCCACGAACCTCTAACCTCCCAGGGATCCCTACAGCCTGGACACAGGTGTCTGAGCACCCCACAAACCCCCTAAGCTCCTCGGGACACATCCAGCCTGGATGTATCTGAGCCCCCAGTGAACCGCCTAATCTCCTCGGGACACCGACAGCCTGTACCTAGGTATCTGTGCCCCCCACAAACCCCCTATAACCCCCAGGACCCATCCAGACTAGATGTAGGTATCTGCACCCCCACATCCTCCCTGGGACTCCTACAGCCTGGAGGTTTGTATCTGTGCCCCTCATGAAACCCCAACCCCCCCTGTCCCCTCCAGACTGGACATAAGTATCTGTGCACCCCACGAACCCATAAGCACCTGTAGGGACGCCTACAGCATGGACTTAGGTATCTGGGGCCCCCCAAAACCCCCTAAGCCCACCAGGGACCCCTATAGCCTAGAGATAAGCATCTGTGCTCCCTGAACCCCATAAGCCCCCCCTGGACCCATCCAGTCTGGACTTAGGTATCTGTGCCCCACATGAACCCGCTAAGCCCCCCAGGGACCCTCCAGCCTGGATGGAAGTATCTGTGCCCCCACAACCCCTAAGTGCCGAGAAACCCCTCCAGCCTGGAGGTAGTTATCTGTGCCCACCAGAAACCGCTTTAGCCCCCCCAGGGACCACTCCAGCCTGGATGCAGATATCTGTGCCCAACACAAACGGCGTAAGCCCCCTCCCCGGGAACCCTCCAGCCTAAACCTAGGTATCTGTGCCCCCCCAACACACTAATTCCCCCTGGAAGACCTATTGCCTGGAAGTAGGTATCTCTGCCCCCCACAAACCCCCTAAGCCTCCCAGGGACCCCTACAGCCTAGACGTAGGTATCTCTGCCACCCAGAAAACCCCTAATCCACCCAGGGAACCCTACAGCATGGACCTAGGTATCTGTGCCCCCCAGGAACTCCCTAAACCCCCCAGGAACCACTCCAACCTGGACATAGATATCTGTGCCTCCCAAAAAACCCTAAGCCTCCCGGGACCCCTAGAGTATGGAGATAGGTATCTCTGCCATCCGCAAAAACCCCTAATCCTCTCCGGAACCTCTCCAGCCTGGATGTACATATCTGTGCCCCTCCCCACAAACCACCTAAGCCCCCCGGGACCCCTCCAGCCTGGATGTAGGTATCTGTGCCCCCCCAAAGCCCTAAGCCCCCCCAGAATGCCTATAGCCTGGACGTAGGTATCTGTGTCTCCTACAGTACCACTAAGCCCCCCCCCAGGGACCCCTCCAGGACATACATAGGTATCTGTGCCCCTCACCAAGTCCCTATACCCCCAGGGATCACTGTGCTCACCACAACCCCCTAAGCGTCCAGGGACCCCTTCAGCCTGGACGTAGATATTGCTGTCCTCCAGGAAGCCTTTAATCCCCACCAGGACCTCTACAGCCTGGACGCAAGTACCTATGCCCCTCACAACCCCCCTAACTCTCCCAGGGTCCCGCCCATACTGGATGTAGATATCTGTGACCCTACGAACCCCCGTAAGCCCTCGAGGGATCTCTACAGCCTCCACGTAGGTGCGATGCTCTGTGCATTACCCTGTGTGGCCACATGGTGTCACTGTTGCTCCATGCAGGAAATGCTCTGTGCATTACCCTGCGTGACCACAAGGTGTCACTGTTGCTCCATGCAGGAAATGCTCTGTGCATTACCCTGTGTGGCCACACGGTGTCACTGTTGCTCCATGCAGGAAATGCTCTGTGCATTACCCTCTGTGTCCACACGGTGTCACTGTTGCTCCATGCAGGGGAAATGCTCTGTGCATTACCCTGCAGTGACCACATGGTGTCACTGTTGCTCCATGCAGGGAAATGATCTGTGTATTACCCTGCGTGGCCACACGGTGTCACTGTTGCTCCATGCAGGAAATGCTCTGTGCATTACCCTGTGTGGCCACACGGTGTCACTGTTGCTCCATGCCGGGAAATGCTCTGTGCATTACCCTGCGTGGCCACATGGTGTCACTGTTGCTCTATGCGGGGAAATGCTCTGTGCATTACTCTGTGTGGCCACACGGTGTCACTGTTGCTCCATGCGCGAAATGCTCTGGGCATTACTGTGATGGAGTGGGGACTGTCTGTGTGGGGGATGGGAGAGCAGCGGGTGACTTTAGGTGAGGGACAGGACCTAAGCCTGTAACTTAAGCTAGGCAGCTGGGAGGGGGTCAGCACCTTTACCCAGGAAGCTGAATAAAGGAAGGGGCTGGCTGGAGGGAGTTAGTTCAGTTTTGGTTTGGAGCTGGGTTGTTGGAATTCAGGGAATCCCAAACTGGGAACTAAGCTTCCTGAACCCCCAGAAGGACTCGATTGAGGGGTCCTGGTTGTGTCCCAAAAGCCCTGCTGTATCCTTCGTTCCTGTTGGCCAAAAAAACCTTCTGTTTTACTGGCTGGCTGAGTCACTGTGTGTCCCAGGAAGAGGGGTGCAGGGCCAGATTCCACCACACTACGTGACACCCCCTAAGTCCCTCTGGGACCCCTGCAGCCTGGACGTAGGTATCTGTGCCCCCCACCAAACTCCTGAGCCCCCCCCGACCCCCTACAGCCTGGACCTAGATATCTGTGCCCCCCACGAACTCCCTAAGCCCCCCAGGGACCCCTTGAGCCTGGACGTAGGTGGAACCCTTCTGCCAGGCTGAACTGATAGCAGCAAGGACTGGGTTCAATACATAGGGGTCCCTTGCCTACAATGTAATGCAAACCAGCTCGAGCCCCCACCCAGTGACATGGGAAAATTTTACATACGCACTCCTAGGTGCCTCAAAGAGGCAATACTTCCCCTCTCGCAAGCACAGAGTCTGGGTGTAGCAGAAAATGTTTAATAACGTGAGATAAACAACATAGCATTAAATTGGGAAAACACCTCAACTAGGCCGTGTCCTTTTCCCTGGGCTCATGAGTCCAGCAATCCCCAAATCACCCCAAGGCTCCAAAGTCCAATATCTCCAACGTTTCAAGAGTCCAGCAACCCCAAAATCACCCACAGTTGCGCAACCCCAGAGTTCAAGAGTCTATCTGCAGGGTTTTTCCCCCTGCCAGCCTGAGTAGAAAGGGGCACATTATGTGGTCCACTGCTGACTGCTCTGCCTCTCCATGGGATTCTGCTTTTGCCTTCCCCACAAACTGCTCAGCTCGGTCCACCAGCTGCTCTGCCAGCCGACCTGTGTTCTGCTCCAGCTATCCCCCAAAACTGCTAGACTCACCTCACTCCGTGGGACACTCCCACAAACTGCTCCTGTCTGCCAACTACTGTGTTCTGCAATACAGTTTCAGAGTCCCCCACAAGCTAACACATCTTTTCAGTGATTTCAGCTCAAGAACCTAGAAATTCAACTTTTAAGAGAATAAAAAATCAACACTGCTATTCAACTGTTAAAAGAAAAAAAGTGCAATTGGTGACTCTAGCTCACCCAAGGAGCCCACTCCCTTGTCTAGTGAGTGCCACTCAACTGATGGTGAGAATCCCTGTCTCAAAGCTGTTTCACAGTTCCTCATCCACACAATCAGGGTGACAACACTCCACATCTCACACCCCAACAACAAATAAACTGGGGATACCATAGCTGCCAAAGTAACCATCCCAGGCTGCCGTGGCCGTGTCACGCACGGTGAGTGTGTCTATGCAAACATGATCAGACCCTGAAATCCTTTTCCACACTTGCCATAATTCACCACCAGATGTGAGGGTAGAGTTCATCCTGCTTCTGCTTACATAGGTATCTGTGCCCCCCACAACCCCCTAATCCCACCAGAACCCATCTAGCCTGGATAATGGTATCTGTGCTCTCCACAAACCTCTAAGCCCCCCAGGGAACCCACAAGCCCAGATGTAGGCATCTGTATGCCCCACACACCCCTTAATACCCACAGGAACCTTCCAGACTGTAGGTAGGTATCTGTGACCCCTAGAGCCCCACAAAGTCCCTCGGGACCCCTACAGCATGGATGTTTGTATCTGTGACCGACAAAAACCGCCTAAGCTACCCAGGGCCACCTACCATCAGGATGTAGGTATCTGTTCCCCCCCCAAACACACCTAATCCCCCCGGAACCCCTCCAGCCTAGATGTAGGTATCTCTGACCCCACGAATCCGCTAAGACATGACAGGACCCCTCCAGCATCGACATAGGTATCTGTGCCCACACAACCCTCCTAAGACCCCCAAAACCCCTCCAGCCTAGACGCAGGTATCTGTGCCCAGCATGAACCCACTAAGGTCCCTAGGACCCCTCTTGCCTGGATGAATGTATCTGTGCCCCTTACAAACCCCTAAGCCCCCCCCAGGATCCCTATAGACCGGACGTAGATATCTGTGCACCCTCACGAACCCACTGATCCTCCCAGCGACCCCTACAGCATGGAAGTAGGTATCTGTACCCCAAAATTCCCCAAAGCAACCCCAGGACCCCTACAGCCTCGATATAGGTATCTGTGCCCCCGCACAACTCCCTAATACCCCCAGAACTCCTCCAGCCTGGACGTAGATATTTGTGACTTCCAGGAACCCCCAAAGCCCTCCCCAGGACTTCTCCAGTCCCTACATAGGTATCTCTGCCCCCCACCAGCCTTCTAAAACCCATAGGGCCCCCACCAGCCTGGTTATAGCTATGTGTACGCCACACAAACCCCCTAAGCTCCCCAGGGCCCCCTCCAACCGGTACGTAGGTATCTGCGCAACCACAAACCCTTAAGTCCCCCAGGGACCCCTCCAGACCATACGTAGGTTTCTGTGACCCTTACCAACTCCTTAAACCCCCAGGGACCACTACAGCATGGACGTATGTATCTATGCTCACCACAACCCCCTAAGCCATCCAGGGACCTCTCCAGCCCTGACGTAGATATTTGTGCCCCTCATGAAGCCCCTAATGCCCACCAGAATGTCTCCAGCCTGGACGTAGCTATCTGTGCCCCCCATGACCCCTAAGTCCCCCAGGGATCTCTACAGCCTCTACATAGGCGTGATGCTCTGTGCATTACCCTGCATGGCCACATGTTGTCACTGTTCCTCTATGAGAGAAATGCTCTGTGCATTACTCTGCGTGGCCACATGGAATCACTGTTGCTCCATCCAGGAAATGCTCTGTGCATTTCCCTGCATGGCCACATGGTGTCACTGTTGCTCCATGCAGGAAATGCTCTGTCCATTACCTGGTGTGGTCACAAGGTGTCAATGTTGCTTCATGCGGGAAATGCTCTGTGCATTACCCTGTGTGGCCACACGGTGTCACTGTTGCTCCATGCAGGAAATGCTCTGTGCATTACCCTGTGTGGCCACACGGTGTCACTGTTGCTCCATGCAGGAAATGCTCTGTGCATTACCCTGTGTGGCCACATGGTGTCACTGTTGCTCCACGGGGGAAATGCTCTGGGCATTACCCTGCATGGCCACACAGTGTTACTGTTGCTCCATGCGCGAAATGCTCTGGGCATTACTGTGATGGAGTGGGGACTGTCTGTGTGGGGGATGGGAGAGCAGCGGGTGACTTTAGGTGAGGGACAGGACCTAAGCCTGTAACTTAAGCTAGGCAGCGGGGAGGGGGTCAGCACCTTTGCCCAGGAAGCTGAATAAAGGAAGGGGCTGGCTGGAGGGAGTTAGTTCAGTTTTGGTTTGGAGCTGGGTTGTTGGAATTCAGGGAATCCCAAACTGGGAACTAAGCTTCCTGAACCCCCAGAAGGACTCGATTGAGGGGTCCTGGTTGTGCCCAAAAGCCCTGCTGTATCCTTCATTCCTGTTGGCCAAAAAAACCTTCTGTTTTACTGGCTGGCTGAGTCACTGTGTGTCCCAGGAAGAGGGGTGCAGGGCCAGATTCCACCACACTACGTGACACCCCCTAAGTCCCTCTGGGACCCCTGCAGCCTGGACGTATGTATCTATGCTCACCACAACCCCCTAAGCCATCCAGGGACCTCTCCAGCCCTGACGTAGATATTTGTGCCCCTCATGAAGCCCCTAATGCCCACCAGAATGTCTCCAGCCTGGACGTAGCTATCTGTGCCCCCCACGACCCCTAAGCCCCCCAGGGATCTCTACAGCCTCTACATAGGCGTGATGCTCTGTGCATTACCCTGCATGGCCACATGTTGTCACTGTTCCTCTATGAGAGAAATGCTCTGTGCATTACCCTGCGTGGCCACATGGAATCACTGTTGCTCCATCCAGGAAATGCTCTGGGCATTTCCCTGCATGGCCACATGGTGTCACTGTTGCTCCATGCAGGAAATGCTCTGTCCATTAGCTGGTGTGGTCACAAGGCGTCAATGTTGCTCCATGTGGGAAATGCTCTGTGCATTACCCTGCCTGGCCACACGGTGTCACAGTTGCTCCATATGGGAAATGTTCTGTGCGTTACCGTGCGTGGCCACATGGTGTCACTGTTGCTCCATGCGGGAAATGCTCTGTGCATTACTGTGATGGAGTAGGGACTGTCTGTGTGGGGGATGGGAGAGCAGGGGGTGACTTTAGGACCGGACACGTGCTCAGCCTGTAACCTGAGCTAGGCGGGGGGAGGGGTCAGCACCTTTGCCCGGGAAGCTGGACACAGCAAATGGCCAGGCTGGAGGGAGTTGGGTTAGTTCAGTTTCGGTTTTGGTCTGGGTGGTTGGAATTCAGGGATTCCCAAACTGGGAACTAAGTTTCCTGAACCCCTAGAAGGACTTGATTGTGGGGTCCTGCTTGTGCCTCCAAGCTCTGCCGTATCCTTCGCTCCTGTTGTCCAATAAACCTTCTGTTTTACTGGCTGGCTGAGAGTCACTGTGAGTCCCAGGAAGAGGGGTGCAGGACCGGACTCCCCCACACTCCGTGACAGACCCTAAGCCCCTCCGAGACCCCTGCAGCCTGGACGTAGGTATCTGTGCCTCCCACCAAACACCTAAGACACTCAGAGATCCCTCCAGCCTGAACTTAGGTATCTGTGCCCCCCACAAACCCCCTAAGCCCCCGAGGGACCTATACAGCCAGAACATTGGTATCTGTTCCCCATATAGACTCCATAAGCCCCTTGCGAACACTCCAGTGTGCACGTAGGTATATGTGCCCCTCAGAAACCCTCTAAGCCCCCAGGAACCCCTACAGCCTGGACATAGGTATTTGCACTCCCACAACCCCCCTAACCCCCCCCTCCCGGGACATCTACAATCTGGACGTAGATATCTGTGCCCCTCACGAAACCTCTAACCCCCCCTGGGAACGATACAGCCTGGACATACGTATCTGTGCCCACTCGAACCCCTAAAACCCACTGGTACCCCTACAGCCTGGACATCATAGGTGTCTTTGGCCCCCACAAATCCCCTAAGACTCCCAGGATGCCTCCAGCCTGGACGTAGGTATCTTTGCCCCCCACTAACCCCCTAAGCCCCCCTGGTAACCCTACAGCCTGGATGTAGGAATATGTGCCCCCCACGAACCCTCTAAGCCCCCATGGGACCCTAGAGCATGGAGATTGGTATCTGTGTCCCCCCCAAACTCTCTAAGCCCCCCAGGGACCGCTATGGCCTGGACATAGGTATCTGTGCACCCCAAGGCCCCTAAGATCCCCCGGACCTCTGCAGCCTGGCTGTAGGTGTGACGGTGCTGCCCGTGGGAGCCAGCTCAGCTCACTCAATCAGAGTGAATTGCAAACAAAACAGGGCAGACAAATCCCAAACGCTGCTGGTTATTTCAATACTTAGATTTACCAAGCCAGCACAAAACAGCTTCTGTAGTACCTCACTGGTTACTTAGAAGTTTAAACCACGCAGTTCCCTTAAAGTACCCAGCCTCAGGCCTCCGTCCAGACACACCTGTTAGATATGATGATGATTCCTGAAAATCTTACTTCATCATATAAAAGAAAAGATTCTTCCGATCCCAAAGGATCAGCCACATAACCAGGTTCAATTATAACTTAGATTTTACCTAAAATACATGCTATAGCCAATTCTTATTAACTAAGCTAAAATTTATTAGAAAAGAAAAGAGAGAGAGTGAGTGTTGGTTAAAAGATTAATAGACATATAGACTTGAATTCAATTTTTGAGGTTCAGATACAAAGTAGAGATGAGCTTGTAGTTGCCAAAAGTCCTTTTAGAAATAGTCCATAGGTTATAATCCAATGTCCATATTCAGGGTGGCTCCAGTCAATGACTGGGGATCTCAATCCTTGTGGCTTAAGGTTTCCCCCTCTTGAAACCCAAAGCAGATCTGAGATGAAGAAGGATCGTGTCCCAGGTTCTTAAACATTTCCAGCAGCCTTTCAGCCTGAGAAAACAATAGGCTTAACTCTTCTTCCAAACATCCTGGCAATTAGTACATCCATCAAACAGTTCAGATACAGATTACCACAACCTTCAAAGAGACACAGACAATAATACTATTTCACTCAAGTATCATCATAAATGTTAATATTCTTTTTTTGCTCTTTGAATTAAAACTATAGCAATAGACAAGACTTGTTTGCTGACATCACAAGACCTGAGCAAACACCTCCCCTTCTACCTCTAACACTGCAGACTTGCATTTCAAAGCTCTGTTCATTTACATATCTTGTTAACCAGTTTTTAAGGTTCACCCACGGGTCAGGTCAGTCGGTGAGGTGAGTTAATTAACTCTTTCTGGCCCTGTCACCTTTCAATGAGATATTAGATTATACTTATGTCAGGGACTCTAACCCAGACGGCAAAGTTCGTTGTCTGACCGCGAGAGAGACAGGCAACACCAGCAAGGTCCGATCAAAAGCTCTTTATTGACAAGTGCACGCATCAATAGAGAGCAGCTCGTCTCCAGAGAGAACCAGCCTGCTCTTTACATCTTAGTATAAGCCTATGTAGACAGTTCCGTCGCGTCATAAATTATTCACTGGAGCAACCCACCCCCTTCTTCTAACAACTAGAAACTAGACACCTTTAGTATACATGCATGCCTAAAGTTAGAAATGTAGGGGAGTTAAAAACAAACAAAGAACAAAACCAGGGAGCGAAAACAAGGAGGCTGGGAAACTAGGACTCTTATCAGTTCTTCGAAGGAGCTGCCCGAACACAGCACATCTGGTACTATGCCAGGAATGCAGCTTCTCTCTTATCTCACTTTTTCCCAGCGCTTGTGAGACATGCTGCTGCTTCTCAGTGTTTTCCACTCAGGGATTACCCACAAACCTCTGTTAGCCTGACTTTGGTCAGGTTGGCATACCTGGTTTTGTCTGCTATATCTTTATTCAGGCCTAACAATCCCCCCTTTGTCCCTAGAGGACCATAATGGGACTCTTGGGACACATATCCATTTAACAATTGTACGGGGGAGGCTAGTAAACCATGACCCAAGGTCTGAGTGGAGGTCCTTAAAACTAAAAGTGTGATCAAGAGATATAGCATGGAAAACAACAGCAACATTCTTAATAGCTTGTAAATCTTTGTCAATTAAGCCAGAGTGATTAACAGCAAAGCAACATTTTTCCCCAATGCGAGCACAAGCCCCTCTCTAATTCAGCATTCATGGCATTTAGCACACGTCTATTTTGCAAAGTTACTTCTGCTACTTCATCAGTCTTTCGTTGCAACTTTTGGAAAGCGTCTATTAATGCATTAGCTGTTTTTTTTCAAGCTCTGCAGAAATATTTACAACTGCTCTCTTGAGCTTAGCCACCCACAATCCAGGAATGAGTGCACGGACAAAAGAGTGGAATCCTGTTTGTCTGACAACTAAGGGATTGGGGCACTGACTATAAATCAGTTAGGTATACCAAGTGGTCTAATTTCCCAGATGTTTCGGTGAATAATCCAGTCCCATGTGCATCCTCCCCATGGACCCGTCAGGATTCGGTATGTGGAAGCCCACACCCCCCAGTCCAAATGCTTGGAAGGAGCACTGTAAATGTTTACACTTCCACCCAGAAAGTCTTTAGTATATCTCCATGACCACAGATCAGATGGTACTCCTGATGTGTCTGTAAGGGCAGTGGGCCAAGTCTGGTACTCAAGATCACTCCAAATGGCCATCAGCTGGTCATTCAGGAAATTCTGAATCTCCAAACATACTAGATCCCACTGCAATGCCTTCCCAGCCTCAGTGATATTTAATACCATCTTTCCTTGGTGTAGTACTATATTACATTTGTTATTTAACTATTTTCAGGTACTTTTAAAAGGCATTGACATTAATAGCATAGGAGGGGGTTACATTATTAGTCACTGGAATGGTTTCAATACAGGTAAAATTTCCAGTGGCAGAACAAACTCTTCGGGTACTTGTTATTTAAAATCCAATTAGAGAGAGCAATACATGCTGAAGAATTTATCCACAACACAGGGCACAGCCTGTAGAATAAACCCCAAAATCCAATCAATACCACATTCCCAAGCATGGGTCCCACAAATTTTTTCTGCCAGTGTACAATTCTTTGTTTCTTCACCGGGGTCAGTTCTTAATGTCCTTTCTAGTCAGGAATTCCTGGACTTTAGCAATTTCAGTGGAGTGAGTGTTCCTTCTTCTTTCCCAAAACAGTCTTGGTGCAGCATCAGTATAGGGGAGAGGTTACTAGCACATCACCCTGTAATGGTTTTGCTTTTTCTAGAAAAATTCAAAGGCACAGTAGATCTGTCAGTGGATAAGGGAGAGGCTACTAGCACTTCACCTTGTACTTTTTCCCTACTGTCCAGAAGGCACAGTGGAGCTAGAAGGTGAAATAGGCTAATCATCAGTAGGAGAATTCTCCCAATGTGGAGGGGTCTTTTTGCAGTGAGAATCTTGGGTCCAAGCAGTCAGTCTTTGGTACTTCACAGCGGTGTTGGTAGTCATCAGGACTTAAGGGCCTTTCCAGCATGGAGCCAAGGCAGTCTTTCGTTGGTGGACCTTTACATCAATCCCGTCTCCTGGTTCCAAGGAGTGGCAGGGCTGCTAGGGTCTTTGGGTAGCGCTTCCTTACCTGTGAGAAAAAAAACTTAACACATTTCATTAGTGCCTGGCAGTGTTTTTCAGATCTCATAGCTGCATGGGCAAATTCAAGCCCTCCTTTTCCTGGTTGTTAACCAAGTCTTAACTGTGAGCAGTGTCCTTGAATGGAGTCAGTGTCTTATCTATAGCCTGAGCTTGCTATTTTATTTTATTTTATTTTTTCAGTTAATTCATTCTGTTCTTTGTGCTTCTTCCCTTCTTGGCTTCTTTTAACCTGCAAAGGAAACTTTCACTTTTTACTTATACACCTTTTTCCCAACAATGAACACCTACACATTGTCATTATACAGTACATTAGTCTTATTATTTAATATATGCCACACACACCCTTTTACTAAAATAACCTTATTACAGAGCTTTCGAGCAACAAGCCAGGACAAGCACACCCACTTTGAGGAGTTCACTCAATACAACCTCTAGTCCAATAGCCTTCCACCATCCCCAGCCCTCTGGCTAGAAATCTGAGGTAGCCAGAAAGATCCCATGTACAATATGGGGAGTGGGTTAACTTTTCATGTCCTTGCTTTCAAAGACTGTTGGTATGCAAATTTTAACAACAATTTTTGCAATTAACAATTTGACCAATAAAGTTTCTTTTCCTTACTTAAGGAAATGCATTAGACTTTAGTATATCACATTCTCCTGATTTATCTAAACACTTTGTATTCCAAGTTGAACAAAACAAGTATCTGCATTTTAATTTAACCTTTTTGTTTGATTTTAAACTAGATTATTTTATAAAAATATTAAACACAAAAATTCCGGCCACAAGACAAACACCACAAGACAGAACATAGAACACAAAACATAATTTCTATTGTGCCAGTAAATGCATGGTACGTTGAATGCTGTTTAGCTGGCATCAGTTTTCTCTGATTATCTGAAAGACAAAAAAACAGAGGTCTACCCCTTCTGGGCAGACAATCATTGCTTAAAATAGACAAATACCCTTGTTGATTTCAGGAAAAACAGAGGAATTATCCCATATTTTATGTGTTTCATAGGCAGCCCAGGTTTCAGTGGCTCCTACCTTATCAGTTAGATAATTTGCATGAATACAGATGCTTTCTGGCTTGCTTTTTACTTTTAACTCTTGCTTTCAAACACTGAAAGAAAACATCACTACTTATAGTGCCCTTACAGCCTAATAAAATTTCAATTACATAGCACTATATACATTCTTCAGCTAATTTAACTAAATTCTAAATGATTGCAATTAACAATTTCTTTGCCTCAATTTATTTACAAACATTTCAAAGACACCAAGAACTTTCCTCTTTAGCATTTTTACAAAGTTCAACTGCTGTTTCCTCCAGCAACTACAGAGTTAACTTCTCACTCTCCCTTAAATCACTTGCTTGTCTCCCAACAGCCACTTTTATCAACTCAAATCACCATTCCAAGTAAGTTCTGGGTATTTGAAATCCCCATGCTTACACTTACTTACTCCTTCCTTCCACTACACCCTTAAAGTTTTCCAACCTGTTTTCCAATCTCTCTGTCTGTTGCCTGCCCGCCTGGGCCCGATCCTGCTTTTCTCACTGAACCGTCCCTTCCATAGGCACCAACTTCTTCCACTACCAGTTTAGCTAGGAGGGTGGGCTTCTCAACTAGCCCCCCACCCCTCCTGGTCTCTTCCCTTAAACATTCTTACTCACAAGACTACCCGAGTCCTCCTTCATGAGGCTTGCCACCTAGACGAAGACACATGGCCCATTGGGCAAAGGCCATTTACTTAACATATAATTTGAAGGACTACTCTTAGAGGGTTTACCCAGAGACTCATTCATCTGTTTGACACTTAAACAGAAAAGAGAATTACACAGAGAGCAGAGGGAATTACAGTCTAAGCCAGACTTTCCCACTTCTATACACTGACCGCTACAGGGGACAGGACAGAAGGATCTCAATTTAACCTCAGAGCTGTCTCACACACATGGCTTCCACTCCGAGGAATTACGAACAAGAGGTTCAGTTCCACCCACACTCCTAACACCCAAATGAACAGAGAAAAAAAACAACAACAGTAACTGGTTAAATAGAACAGAACCAGAACCAAATAGTGTTTCCTTATCCTATTAGGACTCACTTTTACTCATGCAGTTCTCAGCATATAACACCAACAGTACCAAGCAAAGCAAACACAAAATAACAAGGGTAAAACAAATAGATGGTGTAAATTCTGCAGGGCTCCCCCCTTCTTAATTGCTCACCAAACTGTGACAAATTTCTGTTACCAATCTATCCCTCATGTCAGATGATCAGGCTGACACTACAGGATCGTTGGGGGAAGATAAAGAAAACACACCATATAACTGAATTTTAAAGCTTCATTAATAAAATAATAAAACAACAACGGAGAGTGTTGGGAACGCTCTCACATCACTCAGGAAAATATTAATGCCCCAAGCCCGAAGCTCCTTTCATACTTACACACGTACGTCCAGACTGGCCACTTCTGTGTATAATGTTCAGAGGAGGGGGAGAGGTGGAAGGGAGATTATCCTGTATACAGCTTGTCCAGAATTTCCAACATGCTTCTGCTCTTGGGAGGGCTGTTCTTTTACACCCTGGAATCTCCTGCGGCGTCTCTTTCAGAGATTCCAGTCCAGGTCGGCTGCCTGTGGCTTCTTTGGTGTCACCAAGCCACACCGACTCCAGGGTCACAAAGGCACACTGTTGGATCTTACTGGACAGTTAAGCTTTGCAAATGTAATTTCAGTTCTGTAACTTGTATTTCCTTTGCTTCGCCTCTGTCTATATTTTTTCCTTCACAGCCAGCTGGGGCCGAAAGCAGCCCCTCCCTGCACCAAGCACAGTCCGCGCCGATTCCTGACCCTGAACGCAGAGCACCCCCCTCCTTCCATCCCGGGGCCAAGATGATTTTTAAATTAACCCGTTCCTTATGTCTTTTTCTTTCTTTTTCTCTTTCCCATTAAACATTCTAGTAGCAATGCTAACTACTTCAGACAAACTTTTCCCTTGCGTACCATCTGGATGCTTTCTAAATCTTTTTGCAATATCCTTTGCACATTGTGACATGAAAACCATTTTAACCATCTCCTTTCCATGATCAGTTTCAGGATTTAAATTCCCATGCTTTTTAACTTCACAAATCAGTCGAGCACAAAAGTCAGAGAGGTGCTTATCTGGATGCTGAACACAAGCAGTCACCTTGCTCCAATTTGGAGTAGCCTCCCCTGCATCTCTAATACCATTCAAAACAGCTTTTAAAAATCCATCCAACTTTGTCTTTTGAGCTGGATTATTGGGATTCCAGTTAGGGTCAGTAATTAGCCAAGGTGCATTCAAATGAGCTGCAGATTTTTCTTTTACTTTTTGTCTTTCATCTTCTGTCATGAGAGTATCTAATAACTGATTTACATTTGCCCAAGTGGGCACATGAGTGAAAAAGATTGTGCAGAACATTCTTTCCACTGCCTCAGGATTGTCTCATAAGTGAGGCATAGTGCACTGCCAGTTAAACAAATTTGAAGTTGCAAACAGGGTATGGGTAAAACCATCTCATGTTCCCCAGCAACCAGTAGAACCAGATAAGTTCTCAATGAGGCTTGTAATATCAGAGGTGTCTCAGAAACATTCTCTCTCATGGAGTTAAGTAACCTAGTGGGGGTCCACAAGGGCAAGGACAAGGGCTGCTGTAATATTGGGGGTGTTTGAAAAGCAGTCCCTGACCAAGTTTGCAAAAGGCTGGCTGGAGGCTGCACAGAGGGGGTGAGGCTGCCTGATTCCTCTGAAGATGAGGGAACATCACTCTGAGCTCCCCCTTGATTCTCCTCTGTCCCTGAACTGTCCCTAACCTGCTTTTGAATCCTTGCACTCCATCAGACGGGGAAGAACAGGAACAAAATTGTCCTCCTCCCGGTGCGGCTCTGGTGCATATGGTGGGTGATTTTTTTACAAGAGCTCTCCATACAAACAGCTTCAAAAGCTACCCATCCCTCCATGGGTTTATAATTATACCATACAAACAAGTAATCCATTTGTCTCGGCCTAAGATCAACCAAAATATCCCTTAAGGAGTTCCTCCTATCTGTGGAAAAGGTTTCACCCACCGGCCAGTCTCTAGTTGGGGACAAATGAAAGGTAAATGATGGCCATTGGATCCAACACAGATTTCTCATCTTAAATTTAACTAGATCAGCTGTCTCAGAAATCTCTTTCCAATCTCTAAGTATCAGAGACAACGGGGCATCCCCCGGGCACTTACTGCCAACTTGTCTCATTTTAATGAAGGGACTCTAACCCCTCTTCATGAAGGGACTCTAACCCCTCCTCCCCGGGTCGAGGTAAAGGGACTCTAACCCCCACCTCCCCGCGTCGAGCGCTCGCTTACCTCTCCAGGGACTTGAACACCTGGACTGAGACTCAAACCCAGGCTGGGACTCTAACCCAGACAACTTGGATCCTGTGCAAACCTGGACTGGGACTCTAACCCAGACCTGGACTGGGACTCTAACCCAGACCTAAGTAGTCAGGGACTCTAACCCCGACAACCTGGACCCTACTCAATGGGTAGGTGGACGTTGCTGGATTTCTACGAGTTTCAGCTGGTTCACAGAACACGCCTTATCGCCAACGCAGAGATCAGATCACCAGGCAAGGCTCCTCTAAACTGGAGGATGCGCGCTGCGTTGCCTCAGGGTCCGATCCCCCGCCGGAGAGTCAGACGGGTCCCGGCGGAGTCGCCAAAGATGTCAGGGACTCTAACCCAGACGGCAAAGTTCGTTGTCTGACCGCGAGAGAGACAGGCAACACCAGCAAGGTCCGATCAAAAGCTCTTTATTGACAAGTGCACGCATCAATAGAGAGCAGCTCGTCTCCAGAGAGAACCAGCCTGCTCTTTACATCTTAGTATAAGCCTATATAGACAGTTCCGTCGCGTCATAAATTATTCACTGGAGCAACCCACCCCCTTCTTCTAACAACTAGAAACTAGACACCTTTAGTATACATGCATGCCTAAAGTTAGAAATGTAGGGGAGTTAAAAACAAACAAAGAACAAAACCAGGGAGCGAAAACAAGGAGGCTGGGAAACTAGGACTCTTATCAGTTCTTCGAAGGAGCTGCCCGAACACAGCACATCTGGTACTATGCCAGGAATGCAGCTTCTCTCTTATCTCACTTTTTCCCAGCGCTTGTGAGACATGCTGCTGCTTCTCAGTGTTTTCCACTCAGGGATTACCCACAAACCTCTGTTAGCCTGACTTTGGTCAGGTTGGCATACCTGGTTTTGTCTGCTATATCTTTATTCAGGCCTAACAATTATAATGTCACAGTCTCGGTGAGTTGACTGCTGCAGCTCCCCGTAGACTCTGCCTGCGCCTCTCACCGAGCTGGAGTACAGCAGGCGAGGGGAGAGCACTCAATGTATTGCATCTACACTAGACGCGATATATCAACCCCCGCTGGATCGATCGCTGCCCACCGATTCGGCAGGTGGTATAGACATACCCCGAGTATCTGGTGATCGGAGCTGGACCCCCGAGGGGGACACATTGAAGGAACTCAGGGGTTAAGGTGCCTCTATTGTCAACTGTCAGGGCTGCTGTGGCTCAGAGGAGGGTGCTTGACTGCCTGGCAGGCTTAGGCGCCGCAAGCCTTGGAGGTGGGAGAAGTGAAGCGGCCACGGCGTGCTCGGGGTGCTCGTGCTCGGAGCAGGGGTGAGCTCGGGCGACGGGGGTGCCGCAGGGCAGAGCAGGAGAGTTGCCACAAGAGGGGAGCCTCAGGGTGGAGGGGGGAGCTGCCACGGGTGGGGCGCCTCAGGGCAGGGGTGCGGGGGGGGGAGGGTGCAAGGTGGAAGTTTCGCCTAGGGCATGAAACTTCCTTGCACCGGCCCTGCCCACGCCCTGCCTGCAGCCAGCCCTGCACCCCCTGCCCTGCCCTGCCGGCAGTCAGCCTCTGTCTCCAGCCAGCCCTGCACCTTCTGCTTTGCCTGCACCAGCCGCATCCTCCCTGCCCTGTCTCCAGCCAACCCCTGATGCACCCCCCTGCCTGAAGCCAGCCAGCCACGCAGCCCTTGCCCTGCCTGAAGCCAGACCCTACCTCCAGCCAACCCCACATCCACTGGTGCCCTGCACTTCCCAGGGCAGTAACCCTGCACATCTGCTTCAATGAGGGGGGCAGGGAGCAGCTGGGACCCACACATGTGCACACCCTAGGGTGACCAGACAGCAAGTGTGAAAAATCGGGACGGCGTGGGGGGTAATAGGATCCTAGATAAGACCCCAAAATTCGGACTGTCCCTATAAAATTGGGACATCTGGTCACCACAGCACACCCCCAGGACTCCTGAGTTCCATTGCTGGGTTTCCTATTGGTTCCTCTGCTGGTTGTTTTCCTTTTTCTGGGGACTTTGGGCAAGTTGCTCCCCACTCTCGGGCTCTGTCCCCAGCAGTCAAATGGGGATTTCATACCTTCCCGCTATTGGAAAGTGCTGGGAGAATCCCCCAGCAAAAGCTGCTCTGACAGTGCTAAGCAGCATCTGACCATTCAAGGTCGGAGCTCACTGCCCAGGAGGAGTGCTTGGCTCTGGGGTTTCACTTCAGCCCAGTGTAGAGAGAGAGCCCTAACCATGGAGTTTGGCTCAAGAAGACCAAGTCTCCAATTTGTTAAGGGTGTTTTGAATTTCAATCCTGTGCTCCAAAGTGCTTGGTGTCAGTTGTAAACTTTAGGAGCATGCTCTCCACTCCATTTTCCAAATCATTCATGAAAATATAGAATAGTACCTGACACCGGACTGATCCCTGCCAGACCCACTAGGTTCACCCTCCCCGTTGGGCAGCTAAACATGGAGAAGGGCTCCTGGAGTCTTGGCTTTCAACCAGCTCTGCACCCACATTACACTGATTGCAGCTGGACTACATTTCCCTCGTTTGCTTCTGAGAATGTCCTATGGGACTGTGTCGAAAGCCTTAGTAACACCAAGCTAGATCCCATCTATTGTTTACTCACCTCTACCAGGCCCAGAACCCTGCCAAAGAAGGAAAGAGGATTGGTTTGGAATGATTTGTTCTTGACAATTCCACGCTCACTAGTCAGAAGAACCAAATCATCCTGTAGGTGCTGCTGACAAACTGAGTGTTTAAGAATGTATTGCAGGATCTCTCCAGCTATGGCAGTCAGGCTAGCTAGTCTGTAAGTCCCAGAGGTCTTTTTGTTCCCCTTTGAAAGATAGGTCCTGTCTTGTTCATGGATGGGAAGATGTTCTTTTTCAGGGGTCTCAGACGAGAACTGGGGCACAACACCTGGTTTGTTAAGGCCACAAAAACGGAGGCAGGAACCTCTTCTCTGCTGCTGGCAAAGAACCACAGGTACCTAAAAGATAGGGACTCACATCTTTGAATGGGCTTTAAAAAGGCAGTGGTTAATAAGTTTGGCCCCGACCATTTCTTGTTTCCACAGACTAGACATTTTAGCAAACTTTAGAATTCCTTGGTGCTAAACACTGTGAAACTCCCCTTTCTCCTTCACAGAGGGCTTTAATACCCCTTATCTCACTTGGGCTCTAAACTGCCCATAGGTCGAGAACTGTTCCTGTTCCGATTGGACAGATGGGAGAAGGGAAGTGACCTACCCAAGGCCTACACAACAAGGCGATGGCAGAGCCAGAAAGAGAAGCAACCAGTTCTGACTCCTGTTCTAACAGATGAAAACACCCCAGCGCCCAGGAATCGAGATGGTGGGAAAATTTCATTCAAACCGTTTCTGTCCGAAAATCCCATTTAGACTAAACCAGTTTGTTTCTCAGAATCATAACAAGTGGGATGAAAGATCTTTGCAAAAATATTTTCTTGCAAAACAAAAGCATCTCCTCTTTGTCAGAGTGTGTTAAATTGTCTCCTCGCACACAAAGAGGAGACACTTACATCTCAACCATTAGATAAGATGCTTCAATCTGAGCTAAGTCGTTGCTACTATTAACAATTTCAAAATAAAAAAATACAAATAAAATAGACGATTTCAGCTAATCTATTATGTCATAATCTGGGAAACTTCATATTATGCACTACTTCTAGTGACACTCCCAAATGGATCCGCATCCTTCACCCACCATGAGGTAGGTAAGAGCGGATCATTATTATCCCTACTTGAAAGAGGGAGAAGCTCAGGCTGAGAAAGGAGAATTGACTTGTCTTAGGTCACACAGCCCGTCAGAGGCAGTGTTGGGAATAGGACCGAAGAGCCCTGATTTTCAAACAAACCATCGGATCTTGAATTTCAGACATTGAATGACCTGAATACTGTGCTCTCAGATGAGCTCCAGACCAACAACAGTGACAGTAATTATTCAGCAAGTATTTGAGGAGAACTGCAATGTTAGAGGGAATCATCAACTGCTCAGAGACAATTAATGCAGAGAAGCAGCAAAATTAATCAAAGATAGAACTGGTTCTGACTTATTTACTTGATCTTAAAAGAGAACAACAAGGACCTGAGTCTCCTCCCTGTCAACATCCCCCTGCTCAACCAATCAGGGTAGAGACGGAGGACGGGAGGCTGAGGGTTCTCACCAGAGAGCCCAAAGGATGGCCCAGGTCACCGGTGGGGATCACTGCCCGAGCACTATTTCAGTCCCACATTTTTGGGTGGACCTTCCATAGTGGGAGCTGCAGAGGACTTCCCTGCAACACACACACACACACCTCCGTCCTGTTGTTGGGAAGGGAACAGGAGAAAGGACAAAAGAAGCAAGAGAAGAAGAGGAGGGAGGGATGGAGGAAGAGGTGAAACAAAAAGGACAAACCCTAATGTCCCCAGCGATTCTAAGGGACAAAATCCCAGGTGCGCAATAAAATTCTGCCTCCTTAAGCTCGTGTTTTCCATGCCTAGAATTCACTTGTCACCAGATAGATCAGACTGAACAGGTTTCAAACCTCCAGGAGGCTCTTACCTTCTAAACAGGGACGGCTGTTTTCTAGTAAAATCACTACAAGGGAAGGAGGAAACTCGAAAGAGGTTCCTCCTGGCGCTCACGTCCATGACCCCAAATAATCTCTCAGTCCTCAAAGAGAGACCTGGAGAAGGAAACGTGCTGAAGCAAAGCCACAGAGGTCTCTGAGGTTTCCCTGGCCCCTCGCCCCTGTCCTGCCTGGCTGATGTCAGCATCTCTCTGTGAGGTCACCACCTCCCCACCACCTTTGACCAATAGTCTGAGGTCCTGCAAAAGGCCTTTGTGATGTCACTGCCACACCCCTCCCTTGCTGGGCTAATGTCCTGCCCCTGGCCAGGCACTTTGGAGGTTTGAGCTACTCCCTGTGGATCACCCCACTCAAGGAGCGTTCGTTCTAGGCAGCAAGCCGGCTAGACAGGAAAACATCAGACGCTGCTCCCAATGCTACACTCAGTTTTTCAGAAATTAGTCGACTTCATGGTCAGAAGACACCATTAGAGCATCTAACCTGCATATCACAGGCCTCCTGTATGACATAACAGCTACTTTGGGGGCAAACACATTCCAGAAAGGCATCTAGTCTTCATTAAATGACATCAGGAGATGGTGAATCCACCACTTTCCTTGGTAGCTTGCTCCTGTGGTGAATCATCCTCGCTGTTGACTATTGTGCCTCAGTTGTAATATGAATTTGTCTCTTTTCACTTTCCAGCCATTGGGTCTTGTTATGCCTTTCTCTGCTCCATTCAAGAGCCCGTAAATACCCAATCTTTTCTCTCCATTAAGGCCCTTCAACATTTCAATGAAATCACCTTTCAATCTTCTTTTGATAAGCTAAACAGGTTGAGCTCTTTCAATAGCTCACTGGAAGGCATTTTTCTCCAGCCCTCAGAACATTTGGTGGCTCTTTGCTGCCCTAGCTCCAATTTCACAACATCTTTTTCAAATGAGGATACCAGAACTGGAGGCAGTATAAAGGTTGTATAAAGGTAAAATTAAATAGGTTGCAGAGGAGTTTTTTTTAATTTCGGCTTTTGTTGCTAAAAATTTTGTCTCTCTGCGGTGAGAAAAAACACTCCCCGAATGCCAAAATTTGAGCCATGAAAAGCGGCAGTGTGAACAGCGCATCATAGGTGGAGCTGTGCTCCCGGTGACAAAGCTCCTGCCCCTCATTGGAGGTAGTTTGGCTTTGTTGCCGGGGAAGCTCTCTCTCAGCGATAAGGACGGCCACACAGCGCACCTTACAATGGCACTGGTTAGAGTGGCACAGCTGCACCGTGGTAAGGTGCGCGGTGTAGACACAGCCTCAGAGCTGGGGAAAGCCGACAGGCGCTGAGGAGCACAGGGTTCAGACAGAGACATCCGTTAGGAGAGGAACTATTCACAGGGATTCTCTATAGCCTAGTAAGGTGGAGAGGATGGAAGATGATAATGTACAGGTAGGTTCTGATGAGAAACAGTGAAATGAAAGAGTCTCCCTCAATTACATCATGTAATAGCAGACAGCTAAAATGGGACACATTTTAGAAGTGCTTAAATACAAACGCTAAACGTCTAAGTACTAAGACTGGTGAATTTGAGTGCCTGGTATTGAGTGACGATATTGATAGAATAGGCATCACAGAAACCCTTGCACCCCCCTCCTGCACCCACATGGGGAGACTGACCTGTGTGCATGGAGCAGCTGGCATTGCTGCCCCCCACTCCTCCCTGGAACGCTGCTCATCTGGGCACCCCTAGGGGCTGTGGGATGTGGGGGCAAGAAGTGAGATCATCCGAGCTCCCTGCATCCAGGTCACTTTCCTCAGCCGGGCTGCATAGCGGGAGGGCAGAGAGCAGCAGCTTCTGATGCTCCCCTCACAGCACAGCCCAAGTGGGAAAAGTGACCAGGACGCATGGAGCACATAGGGTTGCTCCTTACTCCCCTCAAACCTCTATGGACCCATGGAGGAGCATTGGGGCAGGGGAGAGCAGTGAGCACCTTTGCACTGCCACACGGTGCCATTTGACCCCTGGAGCCCTGGGCGGCTATCGGGGGGCACCACCCCTAAGGCCGGCCAGGCTCCCCAGAACGAGCAGCAGAAAACACAGAGACTGGCCACACACTGAGCAGTGGTAGCCTGGGCGGCTCGTAATGGAGGCTCAGGGGGGAGGGGCGTCATAACATTTTTTCCCAGATTTGGACCTTAGCGTCCAAAATATGGGTGTTAGCATGAAAACCTCCAAGCTTAGTTACCAGCTTGGACCTGGTAAAGCTGCCACCAGCCAGGGATTTATACAGTGCCTGGCTCGCTGTGGTCTCCCCAAAACCTTCCCCGGGGGACCCCCAGACTCAGATGCCTTGAGTCTCACAACAAAGGGGAATAAACCATTTCCCTTCCCCCTCCTCCCCTCCAGGTGTTCCCTCCCTGGGTTCCTGGAGAGATATACAGAAGCAAGCTCCGTGAATCTAAACAGAGGGACTCCCCCCTCCCTGTTTCCAGTCCTGGAAATAGAAGTACCAAGATAGCTAATCTCTCTTCCCCCTTACCCAGAGGGTATGCAAAGTCAGGCTAGTAAATCTAACACAACGAGATTTTCCCCCTGACTTCTTCCTCCCACCAATTCCCTGGTGAGCTGCAGACTCAATTCCCTGGAGTCCCCACTAAAGAAAAAATCCAACAGGTCTTAAAAAGAAAGCTTTATATAAAAAGAAAGAAAAGGACATAAAAATGGTCTCTCTGTATTAAGGTGACAAATACAGGGTTATTTGCTTAAAAGAAAAAAATGAATAAACAGCATTATACAAAAAGAATACAATTTAAACATTCCAGCAACTACACACATGTAAATACAAAAAAAACCAATATAAACTTATTGTCTTATTATCTTTGTACTTACAACTTGGAAACAGAAGATTAGAAAGGCAGGAGATAGAAAAATCACTCTCATAGCCGAGACGCCACAGACACAAGACAAAGAACAAAGAACTCACACACAAACTTCCCTCCACCCAGATTTGAAAAAGTCTTGTTTCCTGATTGGTCCTCTGGTCAGGTGTTTTAGGTTACTGGTGTTACCCCTTTATAGGTAAAAGAACATTAACCCTTAGCTATCTGTTTATGACAAGGGGGCTCAGCCTCCCCAAACCTTGCACTGCCAAGGGGACAGTGGGGCCCATGATCAGGGGCCCTGGCCAAGTTAGGTCCCCCTGGAAAAGTCTCCCCTATGTCAGCCCCAGGGCTGGAGGAGCTCCCACTCCCTGCTACAGCCCGGGGGCTGCAGCAGGGGCACAGAGCTTCTCTGGTCTCAGGGCCACAGCGAGGCAGGGGTAAAGGAGTGATAGGGTGGGGCTGGTGGGGGAAGGGGTGGAACAGAAGTGACAGTGGATGGGGCCATGGGTGGAAGGGGGTAGAGCCACAGACAGAAGGTAGGGGCATGGTTCTGGTGCTGGGGCCCCCACACTTGTTCTCCCTTTCCCGGGGGTTTGGCATCACTAGCCCCGGCTTAGCGAGTAGGGTTCAGTGGTCCCCATAATGTGGGGTGCGACTCCTAGGGGGACACAGAGGAACATTCATGGGGGCACCTCAGGACCTGAGCCAGCCCACATAGAGGGCAGGAAGGGAGCACCACTCTGCCACAGCTCTTCCCCAACCCCACTCTCAGCCTGAGACTCTGGCTCCCAGCCCGGCGTCGACCCCTTTACCCCTGTCCGCACCCCTCACCCCAGCAAGCAACAGCCCCACTCCTCCCAGCCCCGGTTCTTGACCGTGGCTTCCGAGGGGCCACAGCCATGGCTAAGAGGGCACAATGTGAAATGTTTGGGGACCACTGGTTTAGGGTGACGTCCTCAATCACTTCTCTGCAGTCCAATAAAAGCTATTCCTCACTCACCTACCCCTCCATCAGGACGGACTAGGTATGTTCTGCTGCCCTTCACTCATACAGGAAGGAGAATAACATTTCATTCCACTCAATCCTAAAGTCATTTGTAACCCAAGACCATCCCAAACTGGTCATTTTGGGGAAGCGGCCCCATCATGCTGCATAGCTAGGCAGAGTAGGTGTGTCTATGCAAACACGGTCTGTTCCGGAAGTCTTTCCCCAGCTCCTCACTAGGTGAGAGAGGGGAGCTCATTCAGACCCTGCTTTCGCTTAGTATTTAAAAACTCCTTAGTGTCCCTATCTCTGCCGGCCTTAGATTTCTCCTCCTGTCCGTTTTTTGACAGCTCAGATGAGGTGACCGAGTGGTTAAGGTGATGGACTGCTACCCCATTATGCTCTGCCTGCAGGGGTTCAAATCCCATTCTCATCAGAGGCATTTAGTCTTCACCCTCCTTTATAGACAACCATCTCCCCCTTTGGTACAATAACAGATCAAACAATGTTGCTTGTGTTACCCAAAATTGGGTCAGTTAGTAAGCTTAGAGAGGACTAATAATGCCCCTCCCCCCCAGAGTTTGGCAGAAAGCAGCACATTTATTAGCTTGATAGCTAAGCTCAAAAGAAGGGATGGGAGAGGGTGTCACACTCATACTCACGCTCCCAGGACAGGCCTGGCAGTGGAGATGTCAGGATCCTTTAAGGTAAGTGTCCCACAGCGCAGCGATGGACGGTGCGATGAAGATCAGTCTCCCTGAGGTGCAATAGAATGTAACACAGCGAACCACTGGCCAGATGGGCCGGGTGAAGGGCATTCACTGGAGGTACAAAGGAGAGTGGGAAAGCCACTTCACAGGCATTCAAAGCGGGAAAGGACACAAGCTGGGGGAGTTTAACAGACCTTTTGAGCATACAGGTTATACAGAGCATACAGATCACTGCTGCTCCTACAACGTGATAAGTTCTCAAGCAGCATGTTTCTTACTTTGCCCATCTGTCAATTTTGATGATTATTGATGGAAATATTTTGCCATTGGGTTGTGTGTTTACACAGAAATTGACATTTACCAACAAATACACAATCCTTTCAAGTCTGCCTAGTCTGCAGTTGATGGGTTTAGAGGGACACATTCACTCTTCCAGGTCCCCATTCCAGGCCTGTGCTCTCCAGGTTGTCAACTTCCCGCACTGCTGGGATCCTTCCCTCATCTCCCCCCAAACCACTGCCCCACTCCCACTACTGGGGTCCCCTCCCTACACTGTCTAACTCCACTGCTGGCAGGATCCCTTCCTGTTCCTTCATTTCCTGCCTCCACTCTGGGCAAAAGCTCTGCACTCTTCCCACACCAGAAGTTGAACCCAGGCCACCTGGGTGAAAACCAGGAATCCTGACCACTAGCCCATATGGGACTATTGTTGCATCTGACGAAGTGGGTATTCACCCACGACAGCTCATGCTCCAATATGTCTGTTAGTCTAGAAGGTGCCACCGGATTCTTGGCTGCTATTATTACTACAACTCAGGCCTTGGCTACACTGGAGAGTTACAGTGCAGGTGGTGGCTTTACAGCGCTGTAACTTACTCCCCGTCCACACTGGCAAGCCACATACAGCGCTGTATCTCCCTGGCTACAGTGCTGCATGTGCTCCACCTCGACGAGAGGAATAAAGAGAACAGAGCTGGTGATGCAGCGCTGGGGTGCCAGTGTAAACAGTGATTAATCTTACTACGCTGTCACTGACCTCCGGAACCTTCCCATAATGCTTTTAAGTAGAGATAACGCTCTTTGTTTTGGTGTGATGCCTCTATTTGCTTTGTTGTGAGCTGAAGGCTCCCGGAGCTGCTTATCTAAAAACCAAACACAGTTACTGTTTGCAGTGAATGAGCAGAGGCAGGGGGATCCCTTTGGAACACCCACAGCTGGTGTTTGCTTGAGGAGAGAAGCAGCCGGGTGGGCACGGGGGGGGGGTCTGTTTTGGATCAGCGGTTTATCTGGGGGGTGCAGGGTGTGCAGCAGGGGAAGGCTGGGGATGGGCTGGCTGCAGGCAGGGCAGGGGGTGCAGGTACAGGGGGTACAGCCCATCCTCTATGGTGAGTGCCTCCTTCTCCTCCTCCTCCTCCCCCCTCTCCCTCTAGGGTAGCAGCAGCAGCCTGGGGCTTGGGGGCTATTTCAAGGGCCCGGGGCGCCCCTGCTTCCACTGCCCCAGCTCTGTAAATAGCCACGGGAACCCTGGGGAAGCGGCGGGGCTCCAGTGGCTATTTAAAGGGCCAGGGAGGTAGAAGCAATGGGAGTCCTGGACTTTTTAAATAGCCCCCAGAGCCCCGCAGCCATACCCCAGGGCTCCAGCAGCAGGGCTATAGTGGCAATTTAAAGGGCCTGGGCTTCCAGCCCCTGCTGGGAGCCCCAGGCCTTTTAAATTGCCCCCTGGGGAAACTGGGCCACCCTGGTACAGCGCACTGGCTTTTGCTGGTACTGGGGCTTGGGTGCGGGGTCCTCTTAGGAGCGAGGCCGATTCAAGGGAATTGGTTAAATTGGCCTAAAGCTGGCCCTGGTGGCTGGGATTTAAAGAGCTCTGAGCTCCCCGCCCGCCTGCCCAGAGCCCTATAAATCCTGGCCGCGGCTGAGATTTAAAGAGCTCTGGGCTCCCTGCGGCTGCCGGCAGCTCAGAACCTTTTGAATCCCGGCCGCGGCTGAACTTTAAAGGGGTTTGGATTCCCCGCGGCTACGGGCAGCCCAGAGCCCTTTGATTCCCGGCTGCGGGACGCACAGTGAGACTTCACGGGCCGCACGTTGCCCGTGGGCCGTATGTTGTGCAGGCCTGGCATGGAGGGGCAAAATAGGTAAGAAATTTCCGTGGCCTGTCACTAGCAAATAGTAGCCACCATGGATCCTGCCAGAGGTGGCTACATCTTAGCACTGTGGGAAGCAACCCTTCACAGAGACCATTTGTCTTGTGGTTTGGGATACTTCTCAAGACATGCTGCACTCAGAGTGAGCCCCTCATCCTGTGCCAGCTGGAGAAAAGAAAAGGGGCCAGCCAACTCTCCCACTACCAGCTGCGAACCACTGATCCCCAAACAGGGGGAGGCCTCTGACTTTGATGTGTATTAAATATCAGGCTGTTCTCTTTCTTTGGCAAATATCTAACAGAGCTAAAAGAGGAAACAAATGATCCTCAAAGGAGAGGGGAAAGACAATCACTGGGAAATATAATCCCCTGCAACATCCAGAATGGAGAGCGACTCAGGGCAACAGGTTCCCCCGAAGGAAGAAGTTTTTGGGATTTAGAAACATAAGGAACAGCACAAAACTTGAGAGGATTGTTAATTGACATTTGATAATGACACAGAGGGAAAACCTGAGCTTTCAGATCAGTGTTCAGAAATGAAAGACAAAGGGTGGAAATCAGAGATTTTGGATCCATTTTGCAAATTATAGAGAGGAAAGTGGAAAATCAGAGGGATTTTATATCAGTTGTTGATAGGAGGTAAAATCTGAGTGTTTCACATGAATACTTGATAAATGAATAAAGAGGAAATGGGCAACATTTGCAAACATTTTGTGTTCAATAATCTGAGAAAAGGTGTAAATCTGAGATTTTCTTATTATTTTATAATTAGAGACAGGAAAATCTCAGGGCATATTCAATTAGAAATAGACAACTAGAGAGAAGTGGGGCAAATGTTTAGGTTATTTTATTTGAATCTTTGAGATTTGCAAAGAAATTGTGTCACAAACTGCATATTTGATAACATGAGAGGAAAACACCAAGATCTGAGGGGAGAGAGTCACTTTCCTGTCAGGGCCCAGTGCTCCCTCTTCCTCCCCCTCCGGGGTCTCTCACTCACTGGGGGCTCCAGGCGGGGCTGGTGCGGTCAGAGCCTGGGGCTGCCTAGGGGGCAGGTCCCAGCTGGAGAAAGCCCCTCCCCCCCGGCCAGGATAGGAATGTGCTACTGGTAGCAGCCTGGGGCTGGACCCTCTCTATGGGGGACACTTGCTCCCCCCTCCCCTTCCTGGCCCTTCCCACGCCCTGTTGCCAGCAGAGAGTGGCCCCCCCAGCCCAGCCCAGAGGTGTCCCTGTCTCAGGCCCCCCCCAGCCTCTGCCCAGTTCAGAAATCACTCGGGGTACCATTTCCCACCTACACAAGGACAAATCACTGCAGGTGAAAATGGGGGGAAACACCCCAAACCTGAGATCTGAACTGGCCATTGGCAAAGGGGAGAGAAAATGGGGCACAATGGGGGGAGGGGAACAGGGAACTTCTCAGGGGTTTGAGGGAAGGGGGTGTCAGCCTGAATGTTGCTTGTTGCTCTCTAGGGAGAAAGGGGGGAGGACAGGAGAGGAGGGGGGTCTCCACGGAGGGGGCAGTGGTAATTCCGAGGGGATCTCAGCCCTCCCTTTTTCTCCCCGCTCCTCAGGGGTCACCTGCTCTTCTCCCCTCGCCCCCCGGCCATGTCCCGGCTGCACAGACATTTTCCATCCATCCCTTTCCCAGGTCTCCCCCCTCCGCAGCCCCCACCCGACCCCACGCAGGGGCTGCTAGGTGTAATGCATGTTCAGTAGGGATTTCTCCCCTACTAATGCTGGGGTGTCCTTCTCCTATAGGTTAGTCTACTAATGATCTCATCTTGGTGCCATGTGTGTCAGTTCATTGCCATGGCACTCGTGTGCTTAGACATCTGAGGATGCTCTATAGAAAAGCTCCTTGAGTGAGGTGATCCACAGGGAGTAGCTCAAAGCTCCAAAGTGCCTGGCCGGGGCAGGACATTGGCACAGCAAGGGCGGGGTGTGGCAGTGACATCACAAAGGCCTTTTGCAGGACCTCACACTATTGGTCAAAGACTATTGGTGAGCAGGTGGTGACCTCACAGAGAGATCCTGACATCAGTCAGGGGCCAGGGGCTAGGGAAACCTCAGAGACCCCTGTGGCTTTGCTTCAGCAAGTCTCCTTCTCCAGGTCTCTGTCTGAGGACTGAGAGAGTATTCTGGTTCATGGACGTGAGCGCCAGGAGAAACCTCTTTCCAGTTTTCTCCTTCCCTTGTAGTGATTTTACTAGAAAACAGCCGTCCCTCTTTAGAAGGTAAGAGCCTCCTGGAGGTGTGAAACCTGTTCAGTCTGATCCATCTGGTGAGAGTTGAATTCTAGGCATGGAAAACATGAGTTTAAGGAGGCAGAATTTTATTCCGCACCTGGGATTTTGTCCCTTAGAATCATGGGGACATTAGGGTTTGTCCTTTGTGTTTCACCTTTTCCTCCATCCACCTGTCCCTCCCTCCTTTCTCTTCATCTCTTCTTTTGTCCTTTCTCCTGTTCCCCTCCCAACACCAGGACGAGTGTGTGCGTGTGTGTTGCGGGGGAGTGCTCTGCAGCTCTCACTGTGGGAGTTCCACCCAAAAATGTGAGGCTGAAATAGTGCTCAGGCAGTCAGGGCTGGATTAACCTTTTGTTGGCCCTGGCACCAAACATATTTGTGGGCCCCAGTATAGTCACTGTGGGCTCCGAGTGTGGGCCTGGTGGGGCAGTGCCATTGGTGCCTTCGTATACCCGGTACTGAACCTCAGAGACATTTTTCATTTTGATCACACACCTCTCCATGACTATATGCATTGCCATACACAGCTCCCTCAGCCCGCGGGTTTTCTTATTGAGCTGTACACCCATGTGGGTTTACCAGTGTCCACAGTGAGCAGAACTTTCATAGTGACCAAGGAAACTCCCCACAGATTTATATCTTTCCTCATTCAGACCTTCTCTAGCCATGTCTCCAGTACCCCCCCATGTCACCAGTCACTGCATGTGGTCCTAGTCTCAGCTCAAAGTCCTAAAGCCAGCAGACACCTGATCAGTTCTGACAGATCCCTCCCTCAGCCCCCATCCTGCCATGTGAGCAAGCCACCGGCAAACACTCTTTCCCCAAAGTGAGGACTTAGCCCTTGGGAATCTGAATACACCAGCGTCTCTCCCTCTGCTCCCATCTATGTGCTAGTCTGCTACCTGGTCACCACCACCTCTCCCCATACTTGTTTCCTTTCTACTTTGGACATGCTCCCAACCAGCTGGAAGCTCCCTCTGCAAGCCTGACCTGCTCCCGCCTTCCCTGCTCCCCCGACATTCCTTTCCTACTGGTGACCTCTGTTCCTTGAGGTTAACTCCAGTGTCTTTAGGTGCTCTAGCTTTATGGCCCCAGGAGTCATAGAGCCACTTGTAGTTTCTCTAGCTACAGCCATGGGGCAACTGCCAGAGGCCAGACTTAGACAGCTGCAGCTACTAGCCGCAGGAGCGGAGGCAATGCCAAGGCTGAGCATGCTTGAACCTTGCAAGGGCAGCACTAGGGACTCTAAATCCTCAGCACTGGCCCTAGGCAGCTGCAGGCTCTGGAGTTAGGCACTTTCCTCCTTTAGGTTCCTGCATGGTTACAGAACTGCAGTAAAGTGGAACAATTATCAGCTTCTGTGATTGGAAGATGTCTGGATCCATCTAATAAGACCGTCCTACATAAATGAGGAAAGTTGAGGTGCCTTTATTATTCTTTTGTTCCATTCTTTGTTTCTATGGGGAATTTGCCAGTGCAATATCACTGTCTTCCTTTTAAACAAACAAAACTAAAAAAAAAGTGTAATGGCTGTTGAAAATAGCAATTCCAGCCCTCGTTAGCACTGTGAAGACCCCAACGTTTGTTGCTCAATTTTCTCCTACTTTTTCTACAGTAAATGACAGTGGATCAGCATATTTGATTTGGGAGAAATGAAGTAACAGCTGCCCAAATTGAGCTTGAGCACTCCTGATTTTGAGGTGTTCAGATCTGGAAGGCAGGGGCTAGATTCCCTTTATGAATATTAGATACATCTGGAAAGGAAAAGTCAATTTCTATTTTCATGGCTCAGAAGTGGAAATCCTCCTGTCCTGTATCTGAAGCTGTCCAGGTCCAGTAGAGCCTCCCCTTCCTTACTTACCATTTTACCTTCTGGTGGGATCCACCTACCTCCCTTGCCCAGCTTCAGATAGAGAGGGGCCCTGTCCAGTTAGTCCACCCAGTTCCATCTTTGGGGGCTGCCAGGCGAGGTCACACCAGCATCCCTAAGCCTGTCTGGGGAAGTCTTCTGAGGGTGCTACCTGGGCCAAAGCCTTCTACTCCTTGGTCACACCTCTTCCCTATTCACAGGTGGCACCCCCTTCTAGCAGCCAGCCAGCCCCCCAGCCACAGCAAGCTGCAGCACATGGAGTCTCACAGCTTCCCCCCTCCCTTTCCTGTTGATAGCAGCCAAGGGAATGCTGGGAAATGTTCCTTCTCTGCTCTAAGGAAGGGAGCTGGTCAAGGAACTACAGCTCCCAGGGCCCTATGGGGTCTCAGCTCCCCTACTGAATCCAGGCTGCTCTGAGGCTCCTTTTCTGCAGAGGGGAGGAAGTTACTGTTACAGGTCCCTTCAGAGCTTGGGCCTAGCACTATGGCACCATGTCAAATCCAGTACTGCTCCCAACTCTATCCAGCTCTGCTGCTGGCAGGATCCCTTCCTATTCTTTTTGTTTTTTGCCTCCCCTCCAAGGAGAAGCTCTGCATTGTTCCTGTGTAGGGAATTGAACCCAGGCTGTCTGGGTGAAAGCCAAGAATCCTAACCACTAGACCACATGGGACTTCCATAACACGTTTACATGTTCATATTCAATAACACAATTAAACGTAGCCATTCAAAGTAGCCATTTAAAAGAAGCCATTCAAAAAACTTCAAAAACAGACTTCAAAGAGAAATTGCAGAGTTACAACTGATCTGCAAACTTAACACCATTAATTTGAGCTTGAAGAGGGACTGGGGGTGACTGGCTCACTACAAAAGCAATTTTCCCTCTCTTGGTATTGACACCTCCCTGTCAATTACTTGGAGAGAGCCACATCCACCCTGACTGAATTAGCCTTGATAGAAAAGGCCTAAAAATCAACAGGCCCAGGCCTGTATCTTCCTCTCTTTCCCTGGCTTTAGCCCAAAGAGGGGCCTAGGGCTTTGAATAACAAGCAAAACCTGGGAATCCAGGACAAGACATGTATCTAGTCTTATTTAACCATGTCAGCTATTTACTAATTAGTCCGCTTGGCACAAAAGTTTATGCAGCTGTTTTCTCATGTATCCTCAAAGATATGTAATACCAAAGGTCAAGGTATGTACCTTATACTCCCTTCAAAATGATAAATGTATCCGCAACAGATGTATCTTGTATCCCCTTCCCCAAAATAATCATGTATTCTGTGTGACCTGTTATCTATAGGTCAGTATAATGACGTTTACTAAAGTTGTTTGTTACTGATTATAAAAGGGACTCATGTCCCCCATGTAAGGTGTGCTCTTCTCTGGCATTAGTCGAGAAGAAACACCCGCTCAGCTGAACGAAAATAAAGGTGTGGTACCCGTCTTCTTGTTCTCCGTGCCTCCTTGGTGTAATTAGGTAAGCTCCAGGGGGAAACGGGCCCTGTTTGGCCAACAACTGGCGACTCCGCCGGGACTTCTCTCCCTGTAGAGGGCGCTGACCGGCGACCGAGGGCGATTCCGAGGAGTGGCCACCTCGAGCCACTGATTCGCTCGGGCCTCGGGTCGTTGTAATCGGTCGGGACGGCTGCGTCCTCTCTAAAGAGAACTCCTAACGACACGGAGACAAGACGGTGCCAGAAGGGGAAGGTCCAACAGCCGGACGCGGTCACTCCGGGTGGTAAGTGCGTTTTACCTCTTGGGTTTAAAGGATATAACGCCCCCGCAGTGTGATTGGACCTCATAGGTAACCCCGGTGTGGGAAGATATTGTGGTTGCTTGAAGGTTATGCTAAGCAAGCCAGGCAATTAATGAATAATACCACTAATTTCACGAGCCCGTGGGCTGTATTGGATAATTACTGGGATATAGAACAGCCTCAGGGCTTGCTTCTGTTTTTGGGGGGAGTCTTGCTTTTCTTCATATTGATGTTGTATTGGAGGCCAAAATTGTGATAACCAGGTCTAGGACTTAAACCGACTCCAGCCGCCCTGAGACTCCTGCGAGGGGAAACCCTGTGACCAGGATATCTTAATCGCAAGGGGGGTCGGTCGAACCCGTGACCAGGTTTAATTACACACAAGCATAATGGGGTCCGGACAAAGCATTTATGCTGGGACGCCCTTAGAATGTATGCTAAATAATTGGAAGGCGTTTAGACGTCAGGCTGATTATGGAATGCCATTATGTAAGGATGATTTGATAAAATTCTGTACTGTGGAATGGCCCTGAAGGGGGAGAGTGGGAAAGGGGGGGGCAACACGAAGGGACGAACAGGATTACAGGAGAAGGGAAGAGGCCCCCGTTTGGGACGAAATCAGTGTGCTATCTGTAAGGAAGAGGGACACTGGAAGAATGAATGCCCCCAGCGACATAACAGACGGGAGGGAAGCAGGAATAGGACCCCGCCTGTGCCCGTTTTCTATAACGAGGCACACGATGAGTCGGCTGTATAGGGAGGCCGAGGGACCCAGCGGCCCCTCCTAGCGGCGCAACCCGCTGGCCTGGATCCCACGGTGATAATTGAGGTAGGGGGCCGCCCAGTTGAAGCCCTGATCGATACAGGAGCTGCCCTTAGCTTGCTTCCCCTAGCTGAGGCTCCCCGGGGGAGAGCTCAAGGGTGTGCTGTAGTCCAAGGGATAGAAGGACAAAGTATAAAATTGGAAAAATCTCTACCTCTTCTAGTAAAAGTAGGAGACTGCCATATATCCCACCAATTCGTTTGCAGCCCCTCCTGCCCCATTGCGCTGCTAGGACGAGATCTACTTACTAAACTGCAAGCAGAAATCTCGTTCAACAATAATGGGACTCTGGAGGTTAGGCTCCCTAAACACCAAATTTCTAACTATCAAATGGCCCTGTTAAATGTTAAAAATCCTTCCCCAGCACAGCCAGAGAGTGAAAAGAACCAAATGCCAGGGGTTAATCCTGAGGTCTGGGCTGAGGAGGGAGGTTTTGCTCGGGCTCGAAATGCTTTGCCAGTACACATTTCCCTTAAGGAGGGAAGCCGTCCAGTCCGAATTCGACAATACCCCCTTAAGTTAACCATTCGGATCGGACTGAAGCCTTTGATTCAAAAGTTTTTGCAGTGTGGGTGGTTAAGGGAAGGCACTTCTCCATATAATACTCCAATAATGGGAGTGCCTAAGCCTAACGGACAATATCGATTAGTCCAGGACCTGAGGCAGGTTAATAAGTTGATAGAAGCCCCCTATCCAGTTGTCCCAAACCCCCATACTATTTTAAGCCAAGTCCCCAAGAGCCACGGGTGGTTCTCTGTAATAGATTTAAAAGATGCTTTCTTTTCCATACCTCTTGATCAGGAGTCTCAGAAACTGTTTGCCTTTGAATGGGAAGATCCAGATACCCATTACAAGGCTCAGTATCTTTGGACTGTTGTCCCCCAGGGACTGACTTGTGCCCCCGAGATTTTTGGCAGCCAACTAAAAAGAGACCTGGCTCCGTTCCTAGCTGCACATTTCTCATGTAACATAGTTCAGTACTGTGATGATTTACTCCTAAGTACTGAAACAGAGACTGCTTGTAAGGAATGTACAATAGAGCTCCTCAATTTTCTTGGAGCTCAGGGATATAAGGTTTCTAGAGAGAAAGCCCAATTGGTCAAACAACAGGTTACTTTTCTCGGATATCAGCTTCGTCAGGGACGTCGTAGCTTGGGTAAAGACAGAATCCAGGCGATACTTGAAAGCCCTCAACCCCGAAATCCCAGAGAGCTAAGGGCTTTCTTGGGACTGACCGGTTTTTGCCGGCTTTGGATCCCTGACTACGGCGGAAAGGCTAAACCACTATATGAGTCCCTCACTAAAGAGGGTCTGCTTAACTGGGAGTGGACTAAAGAAAAAGAAAAAGCATTTCAAGAGCTTAAAGAAGCCTTGGTTCAGCCTCCCGCACTGGCTCTCCCGGATCCCCGGAAGCCGTTCACTCTATACGTTCATGAGAGAAGGGGGGTGGCGTCCGGGGTTCTGTGCCAGAGGTCGGGACCGGCCTGGCAACCTGTGGGTTATTACTCCAAGGTATTGGACCCCGTCGCTAAGGGCTGGCCAGCTTGTCTCCGAGCTGTAGCTGCGACCGCTCTCCTTGTACAGGAGGCTGAAAAACTAACCCTGGGTGGGGATACTGAGGTTGTGGTACCCCATGGAATACCTCAGATATTGGGAACAGGAGCCGGGGAAAAACATTTAAACCCCAGCAGGCATACCAGATATGAGATAGGACTTTTGTTAGCTCCTAACCTAACTTTTAAAACAGTTAGTTCCCTCAATCCAGCTACTTTACTACCAAAGCCCCAAGTCCCTTATGGGGCTAGTCCCACCCATGATTGTATTGAAGTTTTACAACAAGAAACTAAACCTCGCTCTGATCTTTCAGATATACCCTGGCCCAACCCCGATGTTGAAATGTATGTAGATGGATCTAGTTATGTAGAGGACGGGAAGCGATTTACAGGAGCAGCCGTCATAGTTAAGGAGGGAGAAGTGTATAAGTTTCAGCTAAGCCCCAACCTATCTGCCCAGGCGGCGGAACTGGTGGCTCTTATTGAGGCGCTCCGAAGGGGAATTGGAAAGACTATTAATATATATACTGACAGTCGTTATGCATACATGGTGGTGCATGCCCATGGAACCTTATGGAAAGAAAGGGGTTTCATTACAGCCTCAGGCCAAAGAATAGCCCATGGGGCTCTTATTAAGACACTGCTTGAGGCCCTGATGCTTCCTCTCCGGGTCGCGGTAGTACACGTGCGTGCACATGGGAGGGCCCCCGAAACTGAACAGCGAAAATATAATCGATTCGCTGATCAAGCTGCAAAAGAAGCCGCACGAGAAGGGGCCATATGGCTCCTCTGGGTCCAGGATACAGAACCCAAAACCCCTGCTCCTCATTATACAGCGGAGGAAGTGTCCCACGCCCAGGCTGCAGGGGCCCAATTAACTCCCACTGGGTGGTGGAAGTTGCCAGGAGGGGAGATTTTTGTACCTAGACCAGTACTTCAGGAGATTCTCCTATCCCTACATAAGGAGGGACATTTGGGATCAGGAGCTATGGTTGATTTAATCACCCGATCTACTCGGGGATTAGGTGCGCATATGGAAGCCCAAAGAATTGTCAATAACTGTTCTGTTTGTCAGCGAACAAACCAAAAGGGGTGCGGACCGCCTGCCCCAATGGGAGGTCGGCCTTGGGCTGCCTACCCTTTTCAGAGATGGCAGGTGGACTTTGCTGAAGTCCCCCCTTGTAGGGGTTATAAGTACTTGCTTGTCTTTGTTGATCAATTAACTGGCTGGGTGGAGTGCTACCCTACACGACATTGTCAGGCACGAGCCGTTACCAAAGCTTTGTTACATGAAATACTGCCCCGCTTCCACCTCCCGGAGGTGATTGAGTCAGACCGAGGAAGTCATTTTATTTCCCAAGTGGTTCAGCAGGTGTCACGAGCCCTTGGGATCCAATGGAAATTGCACACGCCCTGGAGACCACAAAGTTCGGGCCAAGTGGAGAGAATGAATAGAACTCTTAAGGACACTCTCACAAAACTGTGCATAGAGTCTGGGCTAAAGTGGCCTGACGCCTTACCACTTGCCCTTACTCGCATTCGGAGGGCCCCACGTAAGGGTCTAAAACTTTCACCCTTCGAGCTGGTCTTTGGGTTCCCTCCCCGAGTACTCATCCCGGGATACCGAGAGGATATAAACTGGGAAGTGGGGAATGACTCTTTATGGAAACAGGTTTCTGCGCTGCAATCTGTTTTGTTACAGTTACATCGCTACGCGGCGCCTTTCCAGACCCTTCCCTTGGAACAACCGGTGCATTCTTTCCAGATCGGTGATCAGGTCCTTGTCAAAAAGTGGAAGCGTGATCCACTCACACCGCGGTGGGACGGTCCGTATACTGTATCGCTCATCAGCCAGGCCGCTGTTAAGGTCCTTGGGAGCGACAAGTGGACGCATCATTCCCGAGTAAAGCGGTTCCTGAGCCCTGATTCAGAAAACAGCCAAGCTGAAGAGGACATCAGCCCTCTGTCCCCTCCGGCTCCGGAAGCCCGGAGAGACACAGGCGAAGACTCTACCTGGGAGTACCAAGGATTGGAAGGACTAAAAGGACTGTTTAAAAGACAGAAACAATGAAACCATTCTTTGTATTTCTGGTCTGTATGTTTACTTATGCATATAATTGGGAAAATAGGTTTCTGCAACTAGGGGAACTAATAGCAGATTCTTTTAACCTTACTAATTGCTGGGTATGTGGCGGTCCAGGAGAATTAAATGAGTGGCCCTGGGTAGCTCAGCCGGTACAGCCTAAGTGGTGGCTAAGTAGTTTGAGCATAGTACATAAGGGAACGGGAAGGTGGACTGAAAACCAGGGCCCCTGGCGACTCTATTCTGCTGGAATCGGTGTCTTTTGCCTTAATCGAACAAGGCATGGGGGAAGATATATGGGGGAAAGCAAATGTGAATGGACCCTATCACTGGGTTTTGATTGCTGGGATCCCCACTGTCGCCCATATGACTGTTTAAAGTACCAAGGACGATGGAACCTTACCCATGTAAAGCTAACTAACAATAGCTGGGTAAAGTGTTCCTACTGGAATCACAGAGGTGATGGCTGTAAAGCAGTAGGATTAGATGGGTACTTCGATGCCCTCTTCCTAAGCTGCCAGCGAGACAACACCACTGACAAAAATCATGTGGTGCGGTGGTACCAATGGGCATGGCAACACCTTAATGGAACCCGAGTTACCCATTTTCGACAATTTTGGGCTAGTACCAATAACCCGAGATTTGGTTGTAACTGTGTATGGAAGGCAGGAGCTGGAGCATGGAAATGCAACTATTGTAACCCAAATGTAGACAACTTCCTAGGGGGACCTATAGAATCAGGCAACGCTCTCTATTACGAAGAGCCGGGCCCCGCTGATTCCCCTGAGACCTGGGATGGTCCCTTTGCTAACGGAACTTGGGCATTAAAAGGTCATTATTGGATCTGTGGCTCTTATGCTTATCGCAGATTGCCTCCAAACTGGTCGGGAATATGCTACATAGGATACATTAGGCCTTTGTTCTTTCTCTTACCTCAAGCCCAGGGAAACAAATTGGGAGTTAAGGTTTATGATGATCTAGTCAGAGAAAAACGATCTCTAGACTCCACTTTAACTGCTGGAAGTTCCCAAAATTGGAGAGCTCAAGAATGGCCCCCTGAAAGAATTATCAAACACTATGGACCGGCCACCTGGAATCCCAGTGAACTGGTAACCGGGGCCAGAGAACCAATTTATAATCTGAATCGAATTATTAGGCTCCAGGCTATTTTGGAAATAGTAACTAATCAAACGGCCGCAGCACTAGATCTCTTGGCTGATCAATCAACTCAAATGAGACATGCAATTCTCCAGCATCACATAGCTCTTGATTACTTACTAGCAGAAGAAGGGGGACTCTGTGCAAAACTAAATGAGTCTAACTGCTGCTTACAGATAGATGACAATGGTCAGGCCGTGAAACAGTTAACTAAAGAAATGAGGAAGATAACCCATGTCCCAGTACAAACCTGGAACGGTTGGGACACGGATTGGTTTACCTCCTGGCTACCACAATGGGGATGGCTGCGGAAAGGTTTCCTCCTTTTTATACTCTTTATTACCGTTTTATTAACAATTGCTTGCTTTGCCCCATGCTTAATTGCAACAATTCGCAAGCTAGCTGGTCAAGTTACATACCAGCAAATGATGATATTGTACAAACCTGAAGGAACTGAGGCGCAAAGCCCATAAGCTCTTAAAATGTTTTTAAGGGGGGGGAAACTTGATAGAAAAGGCCTAAAAATCAACAGGCCCAGGCCTGTATCTTCCTCTCTTTCCCTGGCTTTAGCCCAAAGAGGGGCCTAGGGATTTGAATAACAAGCAAAACCTGGGAATCCAGGACAAGACATGTATCTAGTCTTATTTAACCATGTCAGCTATTTACTAATTAGTCCGCTTGGCACAAAAGTTTATGCAGCTGTTTTCTCATGTATCCTCAAAGATATGTAATACCAAAGGTCAAGGTATGTACCTTATACTCCCTTCAAAATGATAAATGTATCCGCAACAGATGTATCTTGTATCCCCTTCCCCAAAATAATCATGTATTCTGTGTGACCTGTTATCTATAGGTCAGTATAATGACGTTTACTAAAGTTGTTTGTTACTGATTATAAAAGGGACTCATGTCCCCCATGTAAGGTGTGCTCTTCTCTGGCATTAGTCGAGAAGAAACACCCGCTCAGCTGAACGAAAATAAAGGTGTGGTACCCGTCTTCTTGTTCTCCGTGCCTCCTTGGTGTAATTAGGTAAGCTCCAGGGGGAAACGGGCCCTGTTTGGCCAACAGCCTTCAACACTGGTTCTCCCCTTGTATGGTAACTCCCTTTACATCATGTTCCAATATATATTTATGCCTCTATCTGCAATTTTCACTCCATGCATCTGAAGAAGAGGGCTTTTTACCCACGAATGCTTGTGTCCAAATAAATCTGTTAGTTCTTAAGGTGTCACCGGACTCCTCGTTGTTTTTGTGAAATAAAAGCAAAATGCACTCTAAGCTGATCTTAACCCTTTCAATGCCCTTACAAACTTAGATGCTTCTCACCACAGGCCGGCTGGTGGCTTTTCAGCCAGGCTCTCCCCTTTCGTCAGCGCTTCAGTTGCTTGGTGTGGGGGTGTCTGTAGATGTAGGTGGACGAGAGAGACAAAGCATGGCAAATGTCTCTGCTTTTATCATGTCCTTTCTTCCCTCTTGGCTTTGCTCCCCCTTCAGAGTCAGGTGAGCATCACTGCGTCTCTCCAAGCAAGTCTGAGCAATTCCCCTGGGGTGTCCTCTTGCAGGTAAGTGATTGCACTGTAGCTCCCTTGCTGAACAATGGCTGTTGATGGGTTGTTTGACACCCTGTCCGGGTGTTGGCTACTTTCCTTGCTGTTGTCACTGGGGAGCTAATATTTGGCTGACTCCCCCACCTTACAGCATAGTGATAACCACACTGCACAATTCTCATAACTTCATATGCATGAATGGTAAACATCTATGGGTAGAGAAATGACTTTCAGCAGATCATATCCTTTCCCCTGATACCTTACAAGGCATGCTCTGTATATAAGATCACGATTATATGAAAATGAGGAATATGGGGGTTACAGCACACTCCCCCAAAGGTACAGAATGTCACACTGAGATTCTATTTTCATTTGTTATGTAACAGCATTAAAGAGATCCAGTGACTGACCAATGACATTTTCAAGTGCTAAAATGGCAAGCGCTGTTGGTCTCTCATTGGCCATCAGCGACTGAAGATACGGCTGAATGAGCCAGAGCTTCAAGGCGAGGGTGGCTCTGTCCACTGCCTTCCGTTGCGCTGCTGGGCACCAAGTCCCTGGCGGTCAATATGTGAAGCTGGGAGAAGAGAGTGGGGTGGCAAGCGGTGGTAGAACTTTTGCCACCAGGGTCTAGCTGTCTAACTTCCTCTTCGTACTGCTGGGCCCCCGTTGCCTTCAGGTAACACAGGAACTAAGGCAGGAATAGGGTGAGGAAGCAAGTAAAGCCGAGCAAGGAAGGCAAAAGTTAATCTTATCTTTATGGGCAGCTCGCAATGACGTCCTTCTTCTGTGCCACAGCTGACAACAACATCCCAGACAGAAAAGTAACAGGCCAAAAAGAAACCTAGCAGCTGCTGAAACAGTTCAGCTGGGAGCGTGCTAGACTAACAGGCTCTTCTATCCTCCTTTATGCACGGGCAGGATGTTTTCTGAGAGTGCAGCAGTTCCTTTAACTGCCACGAGTCCCTCATTTCAGGCTATGCAGCAGGAAAAGACAGCATGGGCTTCTGCACCGAGTTGGCCCACCTGACCTTTCATTCTCCTCTTGCTCTTTGTCAGCAAGGAGAAGAAAAAGAAGCTCTCCCTCAAGCTGGAGTCACATGGGCGAGGTAAGGACGACTTCCTGAGTGCTGGCTCCAGTCCTCTGCCCTGCCAGCTGACCTATCGAGGGGCTACCACCACATTCTCTAGATTTGTCCATCAGTCTGTGCCAGAGTGAGCAACAACCCAGTAGGTGGAGTTTCTGTAGTGTAGTGGTTATCACATTTGCCTAACACGCAAAAGGTCCTTGGTTCAAAACCAGGCAGAAACAGGCTGGCTTCCTTTTCCCAGATCCCCTTGTTATTCAGAAAGGGCACTCCTCCTATTGGCCTGTCCCTGGGATAACTCCAACCCCTGCATGACAGAGGATGCTGACAGCAGTGGAGAAAGCACCTTGGTGTCAGGCTGGAGAACCTAGAGTAGTTAGGCCAGTCACCATTTGGAGGCTTGTGGCTTGGCCACCTCTGCTGTTGGAGGTTGGCCTATAGAGGCTCTCACTTCCTGCTGGGCTCCTTTGCGTGACTGGCCAAAGGAGGAAGTGAGGCAGGAATGGGGCAATAGAGGAAAGTTGAGCTGAGGAAGGCAGGGAAAAAGCTGTGCGGCTAAGTGGGGTTAGTAGAGCACCACCCTTCATTCTGCAAAGCCTGGGGAGGTGTGGTTGGCTGCTGGGAGGTAGAATCCTGTGCCTGCCTCTTGGCTTCCCAGGTGTGGCTACTTGCAGCCCAGGAGAAGAAGGGAGGTTCTGGGTGAAAGGAAAACAAGCAAAGCTGAGTCCAAGTGGAGAATGACGGCTCCTTTATGGCCAACCTGGGGGCATGACTGATGGTTTTAGAGGTGGAGGCTGGGCTGGCTGTGAGCAACTGGGATCCAGGAAACCCCCACCTGCCCTTCTGAGGGCTGAACCCATGGAGGTGCGGTTGGCTGCCGAGAGACAGACCCCTGTGGCTGCCTGTTGGCATCCCAGGGATGGCTACTTGCAGCCCAGGAGAAGCGGGGTTCTGGGGGGAAGGAAAAGCAGCAATGGTGAGGCTGAGTGGGCTCCGTTCTGGCCGAGATGGTGGACTGTGGTGAGTCTGGGAGTTGCCTGTAAGCCATAAGTGGACATAGTGCAGTGAAAACTGCTGCTCCATTCTGGCCGACTTGGGGGCGCCATGGATGACTTGGGAGTGGGGGCAGGGCGCTGGCTGTGAGCAAATGGGATCCAGGAAGCCCCAGCCTGCCCCTCCAGGGGCCGAGTCTTCTTCTCTCCTGCCATGGGGAGCCCGACCTTAAGCCTGCCCAGCATGTGCAGCAGCTCGAGCATTAAGCCTTCCTGTGTGCATAACTGAACTACGCCCTAGTGTAATAAGGTGTAAAGTTTAGATTGTGAATTTATCTTTAATTTCCATGGTAATTTACTTTGATCTTTTATTCCTACCACTTATAATCCTTAAAACTCCATCTTTCTGTAGTTAATAAATCTGCTTTATGCTCTACTTAAACTGGTGTATTTTGCTTGAAGTTCTTGGGAAATCTCAGCTCCATTACAAGGCTGGTTCATGTACTATTCACAGTGAGGGAGGGGTGGACCCTGTGTAATAAACTCACACTGATCAGGCTTCTGATTAAGGCAAGATGGTATGATCCAGGGGTGCAAGGCTGCAGAGCTGTAGGGGGGGCGACTTTCTATCATTAGTGTTATGAGTGACTGCAGAAGCATTCATGTAATTCAGTTGGCTGTGTCCCTACCTACGGATGTCTGTGTAAGTGCAATATCTGCCAGAGATTCACAGCTTGTCTCAGCATCACATGTGTGAGAGGGAGCCCAGGTGGTGGGACAAAGGGCTCAGGGGTCCCACTGTTCAGTTGCATCCCAAAGATCCCATCACAGACTTTCAACAACCACAGCGGGTGCTCACTGAGACAGAGAGAGAGATGCCAAAATAGTGATATCCAGTGCCAGCAGACATCAAACTATCAGAAATTCTGTGAACAGAGAAGACCCTGCTAGTGGAAAATGGCTTGTGAGGTATCATTAGAAAACGCATAACCTACTGAATATTATCCTCCTGTTAAAATGTGTAGTAACACTGTATGTAAAATTGTGAGATTTTACAGTATGATATTACTGAAAAAGTTACAGTTCTGGGGAACACCCACAGACCAGTTCCTCAGAGACAGCAAGGCAAACAGCTGGTCAAACAGTCATTCTCCTGCAGGGGGAAGGTGTGAAGATATTAAGGGCTGGTCTACACTACGGGGGGAAATCGATCTTAGATACGCAAATTCAGCTACGTGAATAACGTAACTGAAGTCGAATATCTAAGATCGGATTACTCACCCATCCTCACCGAGCGGGATCGATGTCCGCGGCTCCCCCTGTCAAATCAGCAACTCTGTTGGGGTTGGTGTTGTTCTGGAATTGATATAAGCGCGTTCGGGGATCGATATATGGTGTCTAGATGAGACGCCATATATAGATCCCCGAGCAATCGATTTTAACCCGCCGATACAGTGGGTAGTCTAGATGTAGCCTTACATTCCATCACAGGGACCTATTGAGGCTGTTGTGGAAAACGACCACAGGATTAATATTTGAATCAGCTCAGCCTGAGGCTCTTTTCTTGGTTACAAGCACGCAGGGGGCGACAGCTATTGGAATACTGTTCCTGAGCTAAAAATCACACAAGCCTTTTACAGCTTAAAACCACAAACAATGACACATACGTTGCACGTTAATTTCCTTATTTGGAATATACTGCAAAATATGATGCAGGTCAAAAGCAAGCTGAACAATCAGTTTTCCATATTTGGCCTTTCCTGTTATTTTTATTACACCTGGTGATATGGGAGCAAGACTCTCCATGTCTCAAGAAATGTCACTACCAACCTAGGCCATTTTCACATGCTGGGGTGCAATCCAGATCGGCGAGGAGTTGTGTCATCTGTAATCCTGGGTGAGATTCAGTGTTCTGCTGCTGGAGCTCCCCTGTCTGGATACTCCCAGCCAGCGTTAAAGGACGCACTGAGTGTCTGTATGATAAGTAACCCTGGACTGGCAGCTCTGACTCCAGCCGCCTGCTTGTTACACCCCAAGCACATTCTGGTTTGGGTAGAGAAGGCTCAGGGTTTGAGAGAAGGCTGGGGGTAGGAAGCTTCTGTTCATTATGCTGGACCTAACCCCAGTTTTACTTGAGTAAAGAGGAGATATTTGACATTGTGTGATGCTGCTCCTGTGCTCTGTTCCCAAAGTGTTCTGCAGCAGAGGAGGGTCTCTGGTAGTATGTATGTTACTGGCCTATTGGGGTGATGCTGAAACAGGACAGGGTACAGATGGCATTGTGGGGGTGGCATGAACCTTCACTCTTCATTTCCCCTTCCAAGAACAGAAGGGACAGGAATCCTTACCCAGCAAGACCATCGTCTCATAGTTCCCCTGCATGACATCTCTGTAGAGGGCTCTCTGAGTGGGGTCCAGCAGAGTCCCCTCTTCCCTGGAGAAATACACAGCCACCTCCTCCAAGGTCACCGGCCCCTGAAAGAGCAGGAGTCCAATACTCAGTACCTGCTGACCCACTCACAACCCCACTATTCACGGAACAGCAGCACCAGGGAAATGGAAGCTCCGGGAGGCATATGTTAACCGAGTCCCACCCCACCATGCTTACAGCAGCCAGGAGGCATCAGAGGGTAGAAAGAGAGAACCTTTGTGTCTCCCATCTGACAGACAGAAGCAGGGTCTTCACATTTATCACATAGCTACTAGCCAGAGCTTAATATAGGAGATGGGGCTGTCTCTGGACCCTGATAGTGGCTCCCTGGTAGGAATCCAAGCACTCTCCAAATAAAATATATGGAAGAAAGGGGAAGTCAATCATAAAGAATAGAAGTTAGAAGGTCAGAATTGTAGTGCCCATTAACAAAGGTTTAGAGAAAATAGAGCCTATCAAACTAACGGGATATCCTTATTGGATGAGATCAAAAGTTTGGTTGCAGCTAATAGTATTGATGTAATATACCTAAACTTCCGTAAGGGATATGACTTGATTAGCACAATATTTTTACTAAAAAAAACTAGAATGATACAAAATAAACACGGCATACATTAAATAGATTAAAAACTCTGATAGTAAATGGGGAACCATGATCGAGTGGATTTCTTTCTAGCAGGTTCCTGCAGGGATTGGTTCTTGGCCCTGTGCTATTTAACATTCTTATCCATGACTTAGAAGAGAGTACAAAATCATCACTGATAAAGTTTACAGTTGCCACAAAGATTGGGGTTGGTGGTAATTAATGAAATGTCAGTAGATTCAGGCTCCATCGCTGAGAGTCTGGGAAGTTGTCCCAGCCCTGGCTGGAGGGTTATTTCCTGTTCCACAAAGAGGGGAAGTTCCATTCCCAACTCCTGTGCCTTGAAATTAGGACCTATCTGACACTACACCCTCATATTCATCATAGTGGTATGATTATAATATGATTAGGACATAATTATGATCTATTTTGTAGAAGATGCATCATGTGTGGTGTTACTGGAAAAGTTCTGATTTGCTGAATATGATTATCCTATTTGTGTGCACATATCATGTTCGTATCTGAAGTTATGGATATTGACTCTGTATCTGTATTTCAAATGTGCTTACTCTGGGTAACACCCACAATGAGCCTTTCAGGTACAACAATGAAGAAGCAGACAGTGCTGATGGCTCAACAAAGACAATGGACTGTGGAAGAGCTTAGCCTTCCTGTGAATGTTTCAGCCAGCCTATGAGTCATGGCTACTATGACTCAGCAGGGCCTGTGACCAGACCACATGACACTAAACTCCATTTTAGTAGCTGTATTTTTCCACAAACTGGACTAGGAACTGAGTTTGGAACAAAAGGTTCCCACCATATGGAAAAGCTACATAAGGTGGGGTGTGACATCATCTCTTGGCCTCATTCTCCACACAAGAGAACTTCTGGAAACACCTGAGAAACAAAAACGGATGTGGGGGAAGTGCTGCTCCCAGGATCAAGAGATTTCTAGCTTGTGTATGGAAACTTGGGGGACTGCTTGTACCATCAGTCAGGGTGAGAAATTGCTAATTCAAATTCTATCCATCTAGTATGTTAGGCTTAGTCTGAGTTTTGGTTATTTGCTAAATAATCTGCTTTGATCTGTTTGTTATCACTTATAATCACTTAATCTATCTTTCTGCAGTTAATAAACTTGTTTGATGCTTTATCTTAACCAGCGTATTTTGAGTGACGTGTCTGGGGAAAATCTCAGCTTGTTGTGCACATCTGTCCCATATCGAGGGGAAGGGGAACTACATTAATGAGCTTGTATTATAGAGATCCCTGTGCACTATAAGATGGTATCATTCTGGATTTATACTACAGCAAGTGTGCAAGGTTAGGGAGTGGGAAATTGGCTCTTGTCTTCTATCTGTCCTTGAGTGGCTTAGGTAACGCACTCAGGTAGCTTAGTTGGCTGCATGGCGCCACCTGCTGTTGTGTTGGGTGATAACAGGCCCTGGAGAGGCTGGCGAAATCTCCAGCAAAGCAGTGTGAGAAGGGCCAGCCCAGCGTGAGGGTTAGAGGACACAGCAGTTCCCAGAAGCTCCACAAACTGCCTCCTGGGGGTGACAACCCATCACGCCCTACACTACACAAGGTCTCAGCAGGTTTTGTCACATGCTGTCCCCTCCCTTTCTCCACCCGAGATATTTCCTGCTTCCCACCACTTCTAGCAATTCCCACCCTCTTATGCATTTACTGCTCCTCAACCTCCAAGCAGAGCCCGCCACCCTGATAATCTCTTACCTGAGCCAGCTCCATTGCAGCCATTTCCTTGCCCTGGGAGGACGAGATGATCTGCAGCGAAACATGGATGTTATTCTCTGGCCTGCCGGGGTGAAAAGGGCAAGGTGTGAGAATTCAGACTAGGCTTTTGTCCATTCCACAAGCCGATTCCCCCCAGCTTTTCCCCTGCTAATGCACATTCTAGGTTCTAGCACACTGTGAAGCACAGAGTGACCTTATTCCAGTACAGGCCTAGCCCCCTCCCACCAGGGTGTAACCCTCTGACACATGGGGATACCCTCCCAGTAACAGTCTCTCTCTTACATGTATCAAGTTTGCGGACAACACCAAGCTGGGAGGGGTTGTAAGTGCTTTGGAGGATTGGATTAAAATTCAAATGATCTGGACAAACGGGAGAAATGATCTGAAGTAAATAGGATCAAATTCAGTAGAGACAAGTGCAAAGTACTCCACGTTGGAAGGAACAATCGGAGGCCAGAGAAGAGCAGAAACAAAGGAGTCACTTTGGGGGATTCTCCCTGTCATTGTCCCCAAGGCAGCTGTCTCAGGTTTACAAAGGTGTTTCATGTTCCAGCCTTTATACAGTCTCTCCTGGGAGTGCCCCTTTCATGGACTGGGCCTAGTTTTAGTTTTTGGTAGTTAACAAGCTTGGTTTATTGTTCATCTAACCAGTATGTGTGGATTGAAGTGTGTTGGAAACTCTGTTGGGATAACAAGCTGGTGCATGTCATTTTCCGCTGATGAAATGACAGACTTCATATGAGCTTGGGTCGTTCAGTAGCGTGCTGGACAGTGCAAGATGCACATTTCTGGGGGAAAGTTGGGCACTTGAGAATTTGCTGGTTTTCTCCTGAGGTGTAATTCATGAGTGGCTGTCTAGCAGCACTCAATACTGTGTAGCTGGGAGTGAGTTACATGCTGGAGACTGTGTGTTAATTGGCCAAGAGGGG